>NC_039519.1:5592071-5724630 GCF_003672135.1 Ooceraea biroi | reverse complement strand
TTGGTACGGATTCTGTGACGGAAATGCACGAGCTGCCGTACGAGAGTATCAACGTAGATTTCCTAACAAGAGAGCACCAGATAGATTTAAAGCAACGAATTACTAATTCAGTTACTGAGATGCAACAAAATTTTCAGGAATGTCGTACTGTAACAAATTCTGTACTACGTCGATGTCTAGCTTGTATCGATGCGCAAGGACAACATTTTGAAATGCGTCACTAAATCATTGCGTAGATAATTTTTATTTTTGTGAAAAAATCCGTTGTTACTTATCTCATATTTCTTTTCAATATTGGTTTATAACTTTGCAATAAAGCATTTCTAAGCAAACTCGATATAAGAATTTTTTCTTATTTCCACTAGTAGAATATGCTCCCGCAGTTTGTCGGTTAAAACCGGGACACCCTGTATATAATAAATATATATATTATTATATTTATTATATAATTATATACAGGGTGTCCCGGGTTTTAACCGACAAACTGCGGGAGCATATTCTACTAGTGGAAATAAGAAAAAATTCTTATATCGAGTTTGCTTAGAAATGCTTTATTACAAAGTTATAAACCAATATTGAAAAGAAATATGAGATAAGTAACAACGGAACATAGTGTAGAATTTGCAAGGTCGAGGATGTTTATGTTACGTGTATTCACATGTATTCATGTTCACTATGGTGAACCGATTCAGTATGATTGTTACTTTCACAACAGTAGCCGTTAGATTTCAATCGTCGTGTCAACTAGCAATTACTATCAGAATGCCAAAAGTGTTTTCAAACGAGGAATACACCGATATTCATTTCGTGTACGGATTTTGTGACGGAAATGCACGAGCTGCCGTACGAGAGTGTCAACGTAGATTTCCTAAACAGGAGAGTACCAGATAGATTTAAAGCAACGAATTACTAATTCAGTTACTGAGATGCAACAAAATTTTCAGGAACGTCGTACCGTAACAAATTCTGTACTACGTCGATGTCTAGCTTGTATCGATGCGTAAGGACAACATTTTGAAATGCGTCACTAAATCATTGCGTAGATAATTTTTATTTTTGTGAAAAAATCCGTTGTTACTTATCTCATATTTCTTTTCAATATTGGTTTATAACTTTGCAATAAAGCATTTCTAAGCAAACTCGATATAAGAATTTTTTCTTATTTCCACTAGTAGAATATGCTCCCGCAGTTTGTCGGTTAAAACCGGGACACCCTGTATATGGATATACAATTAAAATACACAATCGAGAATGTCATGAATTGTCCTCATTCACTTATGCGTTATTGAATAGTCGATAAAATATATCAACGTCCTGTCACGTAACTTTGTGCTCGCCGATCGAAAGCTGTATGCCGAGAAGACCATGATGTGCCACAGAGAGCTTGTTACGGATACGACAAAACTTTACGCAAGTCCAGCTTCCATGTTACGACATATTACTCTCATTCAATTGCATCCTGCAAACTCCTACCTTCAGGGTATCTGAACAATCGTGCCGTGACCTCGACTAGCTTTTAAACTCGGAAATGCATCACGTATTTTGTCTACTTTTTTCACTCATTTCGTGATTGAAATAATGTGTTCTTTGCACTGCAAAACTCTTACTCTTCAAGATTGAGTTTTACGTCAGACTAGAGAAGCAAAAAAGCAACAGGAAGAGAAAATCTCGCGCGCACATACATGTATATTCCATATGCAAGCTGCATAAAGTCTGCAGTTAGACGTCCACGCAACCTATGGGCAGCAAGGATGCACAAATCTTATTCAAACAGATTTACAGTGTTTTATCTCTTGTACAATATCGCAGAATATTTATTGTTTTATCCGCTTTTATGCACAAGTATATTGCGTGTAGAATTTGTTCACCGTTTTCCTTATTCTGCTCTCAATCTGGTTGTTTCTCAAGATAATGTTTGTAGGCACAACAGAGGATTAGATGCGCGAGATTGCGTCTTGGCAGGAATCGAGTCAACATCCTTTCGTTATGTTACTCGTGGGAGCGAAGATGCACGCGGCGCAGCGTATAATTCGATTCCTATCTCACCCCGTGTGTACTCGCTCGCAATGCGAATTTCACGTCTCTCTCGCTGCAATTACGAACGTCGGGAAGAGCCGCGCGACCTTGACTAGCCCGTGAACCCTGAGCCCGAAATTTACGAGCGGCCGCGCTCGTTCTTTCCCCTTTTCCATCTCTTCGTCGCGACCCATCCCATCGGCCAGTTGCCACCCCCGCGTCCACCCTTGTCGCGCGTATTGTCCGGAGCATTTGCGTCCATCCCGCTCGCACCACCGGTGCGCGATGCACACGCCAAGGGGAGAGACGGATCGATCGCGGAACGTTGCATCGCGTCTCCTCGACGGGAACGCAGCGCGGGATGTTTTCCCGCTTCGACAACGCCCGGCGTCGCCGTCAGCCGACGTTTGCGCATCACCACCACGTGGATACGAAATTCGCGTCCTCTGGCGAGCCGTCGGCGCCGCGTCGGAGGGGCGAGTTGAACGAAGTCGCGGAGGGAGCGACGGCGGCGGCCCGAGCGTTGGCAGGCGCACCCGCGTACTCTCCCTCGGTCGTCGCCGCGGAACGAGAGGCGGACGACGACGGCTTCAGTCGGCACGCGGCGTCGCGACGCTACTCGGCCCCGCGTGCATCGCATGCGTTGGATGTGCACTCGTCATGTGTGCTGGTCGCCTCTCCCTGGACGCTCAATGAGACCGTCGAATTTTCCCTCGCACAAATCGTCATCTCGCAACGAGTGGTCCGTCAGTCTCGACTGTTAGATAATTAGAGAGGGCTACGGGGACACTGAAGCCATCGCGGAAGAGTGCAGCATCACGATCGTTGAATCGATGATCCAACCGTCTCTCGGGTAAGTGGATGATGAATCTTGCCCAGTGATCGATTAATAATTGATGGTTGTCTTCAAACGGGACGGTCGATATGGATCGTTCCGTCGAATGAACAGATGAGGCTGCGTAATTATTCGCTGTAACTAAATGAGTACAATACTTTGGATAAGTTGAACAAGTTGGCTAGGTCCTCGTAGACCTTGTTCGAAGCTTAAACTCGAGACCTGTTTCTCGAGATCGATCGTGCGATCGACAGTTTCGTTTTAGGTTTTAAGGGGGGAGCCTGCTTTAGAACGTTGAAAATAAGGTATAATTTTACGAATTTTTTTGGAGAAACTATGCAGCGGATCATTATAAAACTTTGATGCATTTATTAGTACATGTTTAAAGATAAAAAAAATTATTTTTTGATTTGAATATATCGCCCGTAGAGGTCGTCCTGGAGGCATCTTAGTGCAGCCGACATTGTAAATTGGTGAGCATTCTCCTGCCTCCAAATTTCATCCAAACTGAAAAATTGAAATATTTTCTCGTTATTTATGAATTCCCATCGTCGATGAACCTTTAATATTCATAAAAACATTAAGTTAAACAATTACTTTTGCATGAAAAAGTTCAAAAACTTTGCCTAAAAATCGTACTTTTGTGTTCTAAGCTCCACCATTTTGGCACTTTTCAACTTTTTTCTTCTCTCTTTGGTTCATCGACGATGGGAATTCATAAATAACGAGAACATATTTCAATTTTTCAGTTTGGACGAAATTTGGAGGCAGGAGAATGCTCACCAATTTGCAATGCCGGCGACGCGGCTGCACTAAGATTTCTCCAGGACGACCTCTACAAGCGATATATTCAAATCAAAAAATAATTTTTTTTATTTGAATATGTCGCCTGCAGAGGTCGTTTTGGAGGCATCTTAGTGCAGCCGACATTGTAAATTGGTGAGCATTCTCCTGCCTCCAAATTTCATCCAAACTGAAAAATTGAAATATTTTCTCGTTATTTATGAATTCCCATCGTCGATGAACCTTTGATATTCATAAAAACATTAAGTTAAACAATTAGTTTTGCATGAAAAAGTTCAACAACTTTGTCTAAAAATCGTACTTTTGTGTTCTAAGCTCCACCATTTTGGCACTTTTCAACTTTTTTCTTCTCTCTTTGGTTCATCGACGATGGGAATTCATAAATAACGAGAACATATTTCAATTTTTCAGTTTGGACGAAATTTGGAGGCAGGAGAATGCTCACCAATTTGCAATGCCGGCGACGCGGCTGCACTAAGATTTCTCCAGGACGACCTCTACAAGCGATATATTCAAATCAAAAAATAATTTTTTTTATTTTTAAACATGTACTAATAAATGCATAAAACTTTGATGCATTTATTAGTACATGTTTAAAGATAAAAAAATTATTTTTTTATTTGAATATATAGCCTGCAGAGGTCGTCCTGGAGGCATCTTAGTGCAGCAGGAATTGTAAATTGGTGAGCATTCTCCTGCCTCCAAATTTCATCCAAACTGAACAATTGAAATATTTTCTCGTTATTTATGAATTCCCATCGTCGATGAACCTTTAATATTCATAAAAACATTAAGTTAAACAATTACTTTTGCATGAAAAAGTTCAAAAACTTTGCCTAAAAATCGTACTTTTGTGTTCTAAGTTCCACCATTTTGGCACTTTTCAACTTTTTTCTTCTCTCTTTGGTTCATCGACGATGGGAATTCATAAATAACGAGAACATATTTTAATTTTTCAGGTTGGACGAAATTTGGAGGCAGGAGAATGCTCACCAATTTGCAATGCCGGCGACGCGGCTGCACTAAGATTTCTCCAGGACGACCTCTACAAGCGATATATTCAAATCAAAAAATAATTTTTTTTATTTGAATATGTCGCCTGCAGAGGTCGTTTTGGAGGCATCTTAGTGCAGCCGACATTGTAAATTGGTGAGCATTCTCCTGCCTCCAAATTTCATCCAAACTGAACAATTGAAATATTTTCTCGTTATTTATGAATTCCCATCGTCGATGAACCTTTAATATTCATAAAAACATTAAGTTAAACAATTATTTTTGCATGAAAAAGTTCAACAACTTTGCCTAAAAATCGTACTTTTGTGTTCTAAGCTCCACCATTTTGGCACTTTTCAACTTTTTTCTTCTCTCTTTGGTTCATCGACGATGGGAATTCATAAATAACGAGAACATATTTCAATTTTTCAGTTTGGATGAAATTTGGAGGCAGGAGAATGCTCACCAATTTGCAATGCCGGCGACGCGGCTGCACTAAGATTTCTCCAGGACGACCTCTACAAGCGATATATTCAAATCAAAAAATAATTTTTTTTATTTGAATATGTCGCCTGCAGAGGTCGTTTTGGAGGCATCTTAGTGCAGCCGGCATTGTAAATTGGTGAGCATTCTCCTGCCTCCAAATTTCATCCAAACTGAACAATTGAAATATTTTCTCGTTATTTATGAATTCCCATCGTCGATGAACCTTTAATATTCATAAAAACATTAAGTTAAACAATTATTTTTGCATGAAAAAGTTCAACAACTTTGCCTAAAAATCGTACTTTTGTGTTCTAAGCTCCACCATTTTGGCACTTTTCAACTTTTTTCTTCTCTCTTTGGTTCATCGACGATGGGAATTCATAAATAACGAGAACATATTTCAATTTTTCAGTTTGGACGAAATTTGGAGGCAGGAGAATGCTCACCAATTTGCAATGCCGGCGACGCGGCTGCACTAAGATTTCTCCAGGACGACCTCTACAAGCGATATATTCAAATCAAAAATAATTTTTTTTATCTTTAAACATGTACTAATAAATGCATAAAAGTTTTATAATGATCCGCTGTATAGTTTCTCCAAAAACAATTCGTAAAATATACCTTATTTTCGGCGTTCTAAAGCAGGCTCCCCCCTTAAGTTGGGAAATTGAAATGCAGAATGCAAGCGTGCGTTTGCATTTTGCAAGTATGACAAAATATGCACTTTGTGCGTACTTGTGCAATTTGCGGATATGGCGGGTGGAAAATCTCTCTCTGAGACAAGATAGCTCGATGAGAGAGAAAGAGAAAGAAGCTAATGGGTACGCTCATTCGCAGAAAAGCAGCATTTATAAACACAAGCACGAGATCTAACGAGGTGGGAATAATTAACATTTATTAACCGCGCACGGTCAACACACGTCAAAGAGAATAAGTTTGTTACATTGGAGAAGGTTTTCCGTGTGTAATTAAAAGGCTCGCGCGTCTACGCTTTAATTAATCGCTCCTCGAGTCATTTAAGTTTAATTGCCCTTTCTACGTTTCTCAATCTCTCTCCCTCGCCCGCTAATTGATCATTTCGACCTTTCAAGTAAATCGACAGTTTTACTACATGCGGATATACCTCACATACCTTACTTTGCATGTAAACTCTTCACTTCGTCATCCGACTGACAATTTATTTCGTTACGTGACTTTGGCGTAATAGTCTAATCATGTAAATCTTAGGTAGGCTAATTTAATTTTACGTATATTTCAGAGAGAGAAATCTCGTATTTCTTTGAATTTACATACGCACTTATTCTGCTAAATGAGTACTCATAGCAACCTGCTAAATAGAATAAAATAGGAAGACGTCATTCTCTTCATTTTTATTTTACAGAAAAATCAGTACTCGAATGTTTGATTAGAGAAATGAAACTAAATCTTTTGTGCGAGCCAATCCTTTTTCCTAGCCGTCATCAGAGCCGTGATACTTACGCGCGCTACTTCCGCGAGGAAATCGCACAAACGAACGCGTTCTCGTTCGTTTCTTTTAAAGGCACGAATCATCCCAGAGGGAATTTCTTGCAAACGAACACGGATCGATGCGCCATGGCAATTACTCTCGTATGCATATTACTAACCGCGAGGTAGCGGCGGCGCTAAAGGCAAGAGATATGTATTATGCATTGTTAATTTAGGCCGTAACCGGGCTCGCCAATTATACGTACGTAGGCCAAGCGCCGTTTCCATACGTTCCCGGTGGCTGTACCATTAAATTTCATTCGCGCTTGACATCGAAACACGCGATAACGTAACACCTGTCGTCGTCCACAATGCGAAGACAACGTTTTTCGATCACGGCAGAATGAATTTGTTCTCGCGTGACACATCGGAATTTACATGCGCTAATCTAATCAGTCATCAGCCATAAAAATTGCTTTGCAGGCAACGAAAAAGTTAATGAAACGGATTGTGAAACAATGTCTTAATTGGGAGCAGGACAATTGGATAAGCATAAGCACTTTATTAAAAACGTCACGTATATTATTTACGTGCGCTTATTAAAAAATCGCACCCTCGAAAAGCCACAGAGAAATTATGATCTTTCCGCTTTATCTAATTAGAGAGTTTAATACATGACGGCGCGATGATGTATCTTCGCATGATAATCAACATGACTCAACATCACATTAATTCGTATTTTATTTGAACGTGTAGTAATTCAATAATGGATTGACACGCGCGGCATAACAAAACGTTTCACGTTGCTCCTCTGATGAAATAGAGAAAATAACAATTTATGCAAAGAGAAGACATTTTCCTTAGCATATTTTAAACGTTCGTATTAATCAGCATACATACTGCATTCTACTAATAATTAATGCAGAGAGAATAATTTCTTTAAATGCGCTCTCTTTTTCTTTATTAAACAGTTTCATTGCTATCTCTATTATTAATTCAAAGTCGTTTTATACATTTTTCTCGTGCAATTGCCGTTGCTCTCTTTAAATTCAGAAACGCCTCGTCTGCCGGTGCATCGTCGAAGGAGAAAAATGGGAAATTGTAAGAAAGCAATTCGCGTCGTCTTCCGTAGAATGCGTTTAAAGCGAAACGTGTTTTGCAAAGAAACTTCGAAAGAGACTCCAGCAATTCGGGAGAAGCACGCGCGTTACCACATTCGCGTGTATGCGCACCATTAGCGGCATACATCGAATGGAAATCCCTTTACGATTTTAATCCGTTTTGTTTTTACAATGATTCCTCCCTTGAGGGCAACTGAAATTATTCGGAAACGAACAGAAACGTGGATAGAGGAAAGGCAAGAGAATCGCACGGCCGGCCGTTCGCCTGTGAAACGATTTAAACAGTAATCCCGCTTATACAAGCCTCCGAGGGGAGCGATCTACGAAAGTTGATTCGTCCGTGTGCCCGATAAGCACGCGGCATACAAGCAATTTAAGCGACAAACTAACTTCCGTAGTTTGGAATATTGTAAGAGCCATCGTCCTTCGAAATTCCACGTTGACCCGGCTTAACCCCGGGATTTTCCTTGGAAATCTATCAAGACAACACTCGCGGAAAAAAATTACGACGCAAATAATTAAATTAAAAAATAAAATGTATGAAGAAGAACAAGTAGCAGAAACGAGAAAAACGTGAAGTTAACGTATGCATGAAAGCCTTTTTTGCATAAGCCAAACGTTAAACGTGCTTCCTCTCTAAATCCGTCTGTATTTCGGGTCTCGATCTCAGACCATACACTCGGTCTGAGATCGAGACCCGAAATACAGACGGATTTAGAGAAGAAGCACGTTTAACGTTTGGCTTATGCAAAAAAGGCTTTCATGCATACGTTAACTTCACGTTTTTCTCATTTCTGCTACTTGTTCTTCTTCATACATTTTATTTTTTAATTTAATTATTTGCGTCGTAATTTTTTTATCTTTTTATCTATTTTTTATCTACTATGGATCAATCATTTCTCAGTGCATATGCAAACACTGGGAATCAAGGGGCTGCTGCGCAATTCGTCATCTCTCAGAATCTGCGCCCGCGGTAGATATTTTTATGTAAAATTCATGCATGTATTTGCATGTTAATTATATCATCAAAAAAGTGCACCTGGGAAATGTGCTGGACGTTTAAAATCGCGTCGGTCTAAAATTAGACTCTACGAGGTAAAAGAAAAAGTATATTGCACAGCAAGCTGTATCATTCATGTATTTCGTCGTTGGTCAATTAATCCCGTCTCGCGCGAAAACTGAGAAAGTCAGAAAGTTAAATCCGCTTATGGGGAAGAAGCAGAACGACGCGACGAGGTAAGAGACAATAAAGGCACGTCAACGAGAATAATATACGCAACTTCGGTCAATTTCTGTGTTCTCATGTAGGGCCAATCAGATAAAAAGAAAGAAAAATGAGGCACGACGAAAGTAAGACGCATTTTTGAGTAATTAAGTCACTTCGTGTGTTTGTGGTAAACTTTTTGGTAAAATAAATTGATAGTAAACTTTTATATTATATAATATTTCCCGTTGTACATAGTTAAACCACATGTTTCTGTTTTTTCGTCGTTGCTCGTACGAAATGAACAATTTCATAAAAAAGTTTCCAGAACGCAGCTGTAGCGATGCGTGATATACAGATCAACACTTTGCTATTCCGTGAACTTTGAACGAAAATCTGCAGCAATTGTCGATAAGCTTTGAATAATTATGTGTGTCGGTAATTAGTTAAGAGATTTTAGTTAAAATTCTCTAGATTACAGACAATGAAAATGCATCACAATTTTGCTTTATATCTATTTTTATTCTATACATACGTAAATACTAAAATATCCGTAACCGTTAACTAACTTTTTGTTCATGCAAAAATGACAAAAATAACACAACGGTACATTAGACATAAAATTTCTCGTGTAGTTCCACATTCTCCTAGTCCTAGTTCCTAGTTGATGGCGATAATTGAGATGTCGTGATACGCTGATGATTAACGCGCCGTTCCATATCCGACATTTGCACGTGGAGCATCCCCCGCTGAATTACCCTATCTTCTCCATCCAGGCATTGTGACTGAAGGACCGCCGTCACTCGGGATTCTATCCAGCGTCGCAAAAAACACGAAAAAACGAAATTGCGGAGACCCCTTATCTGTCGCGAGAGCGAACCGTTCGTAGTCGAAATGGCTGAATCAACGGACGAGGGAAGACTTTCCCGGATCTTACAATCCCGCAATCTGCAAGCGCGAAGGGCCTCAACGTCGCCGAGGGCGCACGATAATCAGTTTGCAGGCAACGTCGCAAGACGTGTCAGAAAATAGATATAAGAAGGCGAGCGGCATCAAAGTTAATGGCGATGCACGCATGACGCGTTGGGGGAGCGAATCATCTACCAGTCGTCCGTTTATCAACCTCAACCCTCGTATCGTATATTTAACATACACCGATCGAACACTGATCAATACTCTCGTGCACATGCTTTCTTCACGTGCGGAATCCGTAAATGCAGGGCAATGTTTCTTCATTTTTACTATAAGGAAAAATCGATGTTATATATCGCGGAAAGTAACGCGATATATTTTGTCAAGCTATATAACGATATATAGTTTGTAGTGAAATATTTTGTAGTGAAAGAGAGCAATATATTACATTATCAAATATTATTTACTACAAAGTATTTATTTCGTTCTTTTGCAGTGCTAAATCCATTACGTTAACCGTTGTGTTAACAAGAACATTCAGATTGTACATTCAGATTAAACGTTACAATGATATGAATGAAAGTTTCAGTGGCGCTTTGTAATTGAGAAAATACGGTTCATATTCGACTCTTATTGTCTTGCGCAAAGCAGGCGGTAATAACACAAGTGTTGGCGTACCTATTCGTACACGTTGCTGTATTTTCGTACGTGCATATGTGTGCATATGCATGCAAGTGCATGCATTAATCAATGACGTGAATAGCAAACCAACCTGTACGATGTATATTTTGCCGTGGGCTATCTCATTATTAATGACATCTTCTTGTGTCGGGGCTGCGCACAGAGAACTTGCCCAGTCTGAAAACGACGTCCAATAGTGCTGCTAGCAGTGTGGATTGCTAATAATCCCGTTCCGGTTGCAAGTCGCTCTGAAAGAAAGCGAGGTCGTCTCTACTATTTGATCTCTCGATGCATGCAAATCCCCGAATCGACAGATGAAATTCAATCTCACCCCAAGGCTGGAGTTTCCAGTTTCCGCTTTTAAAGGGATGAACGAAAGCGTCCCGCGCGATACAATTCTTTTCACGTTTCCGGGGCTTAAATAAAGTGTCCGGGTATCAACAGAGCTAAGTGGAATTTTATTCTACTAGTTTTTTATTTGCATTAATTCCTGTGCAGTACAATTACACCTGAAAGCTAAGCATAGTAAGCGCGCGACAGCCAATGTCACACTAATGAACCCCCCGAGTTTTTGCTTGAGGTGTTATCCCTCCCTTACACCGTTAAAAATTGTGCGTCCATATGTTAAACTTTTCTTGTGTTGCCATGTTTTGATTACTACTTCAATGTAAAATTAACATACAACTGATATGTTATTATTTTTATAACAATTTTATATGTTACATTAATGTTAACTTCATAACTTAACATTTTGTGTACGTCTCTTAGAAATGGAATATTATTTGAAATGCTTTTAACACAATAATTTTAAACAATCAACATGTCACAAAGTCAGTTTAACATTCTAAAAGAAGTTAAAGTAAATCTTCAAATAATCATGAACTTTGACATATAAAATAATCAAATTTACTAAAATTAAATGTTTCTATCAAAAATAATTTAAGTTGAAATAATTACTATCATGTGTGAATATAACATAAAAAGTAAATGTTCATATATTATACGAACGAAAATGTTCTATCAACTTTTCTGATGAGTTATTGTAACTTCTCTTCCATGTAGTTTTCAATTACTTTGTATGTTATTTTTACATCACACTTAAAGTTACAATAACAAAAACAAATGTAAAGTATTGTGTTAATTACTTAACATTTCTAGTTTGTCAAGAAGTAACATATGACGAATGAGTTACTTTAACTTAAAATTTAGAGTGGACTTTCTGGGACATGCAAAAAATGTTAAAATTAACATTTTATTTTTTACCGTGTAGTTTTCAATTACTTTGTATGTTATTTTTACATCATACTTAAAGTTACAATAACAAAAATAAATGTAAAGTATTGTGTTAATTACTTAACATTTCTAGTTTGTCAAGAAGTAACATATGACGAATGAGTTACTTTAACTTAAAATTTAGAGTGGACTTTCTGGGACATGCAAAAAATGTTAAAATTAACATTTTATTTTTTACCGTGTAGTTTTCAATTACTTTGTATGTTATTTTTACATCACACTTAAAGTTACAATAACAAAAACAAATGTAAAGTATTGTGTTAATTACTTAACATTTCTAGTTTGTTAAGAAGTAACATATGACGAATGAGTTACTTTAACTTAAAATTTAGAGTGGACTTTCTGGGACATGCAAAAAATGTTAAAATTAACATTTTATTTTTTACCGTGTAGTTTTCAATTACTTTGTATGTTATTTTTACATCACACTTAAAGTTACAATAACAAAAACAAATGTAAAGTATTGTGTTAATTACTTAACGTTTCTAGTTTGTCAAGAAGTAACATATAACGAATGAGTTACTTTAACTTAAAATTTAGAGTGGACTTTCTGGGACATGCAAAAACTGTTAAAATTAACATTTTATTTTTTACTGTGTAGTTTTCAATTACTTTGTATGTTATTTTTACATCACACTTAAAGTTACAATAACAAAAATAAATGTAAAGTATTGTGTTAATTACTTAACATTTCTAGTTTGTCAAGAAGTAACATATAACGAATGAGTTACTTTAACTTAAAATTTAGGGTGGACTTTCTGGGACATGCAAAAAATGTTAAAATTAACATTTTATTTTTTACCGTGTAGTTTTCAATTACTTTGTATGTTATTTTTACATCACACTTAAAGTTACAATAACAAAAACAAATGTAAAGTATTGTGTTAATTACTTACCGTTTCTAGTTTGTCAAGAAGTAACATATGACGAATGAGTTACTTTAACTTAAAATTTAGAGTGGACTTTCTGGGACATGCAAAAAATGTTAAAATTAACATTTTATTTTTTACCGTGTAGTTTTCAATTACTTTGTATGTTATTTTTACATCACACTTAAAGTTACAATAACAAAAACAAATGTAAAGTATTGTGTTAATTACTTAACGTTTCTAGTTTGTCAAGAAGTAACATGTGACGAATGAGTTACTTTAACTTAAAATTTAGAGTGGACTTTCTGGGACATGCAAAAAATGTTAAAATTAACATTTTATTTTTTACCGTGTAGTTTTCAATTACTTTGTATGTTATTTTTACATCACACTTAAAGTTACAATAACAAAAACAAATGTAAAGTATTGTGTTAATTACTTAACGTTTCTAGTTTGTCAAGAAGTAACATATGACGAATGAGTTACTTTAACTTAAAATTTAGAGTGGACTTTCTGGGACATGCAAAAAATGTTAAAATTAACATTTTATTTTTTACCGTGTAGTTTTCAATTACTTTGTATGTTATTTTTACATCACACTTAAAGTTACAATAACAAAAACAAATGTAAAGTATTGTGTTAATTACTTAACGTTTCTAGTTTGTCAAGAAGTAACATATGACGAATGAGTTACTTTAACTTAAAATTTAGAGTGGACTTTCTGGGACATGCAAAAAATGTTAAAATTAACATTTTATTTTTTACCGTGTAGTTTTCAATTACTTTGTATGTTATTTTTACATCACACTTAAAGTTACAATAACAAAAACAAATGTAAAGTATTGTGTTAATTACTTAACGTTTCTAGTTTGTCAAGAAGTAACATGTGACGAATGAGTTACTTTAACTTAAAATTTAGAGTGGACTTTCTGGGACATGCAAAAAATGTTAAAATTAACATTTTATTTTTTACTGTGTACCGTAATGCAAAAAACTTTTATCTTGCGTACGCGAAACTCTGGTCGCACCGCTATTACGCGTTAATTAACTTGTGCAACGTCCTCCCACACGGCAGGTTTCGACGGGAAAGTCAGACAGAGAAATTTCTAGCGTAGCATGCTCTTCAGTAGGTGGACGACAGTTGCTATGTTCGATACTTATAAAGGGAGTATTGCACTACTATAAACCCAGATTCTATTTTTGGCGCGCAGTCTAGGGGTTTAGATCGCACATCGTACCATTCACGTGGCGCGACAGCATCGTCGCACGTGCACTGCATTCGTTTTCCGAGTTTCGATCATCTATTCTTAATCATGAATCGCCATTTAATCGCACGCTTCAGAGTTATACTGCACTATTTTATCATCCATCGAGAAAGCAAGAGAAGCTCGAGTGTATAAGGATGCTCCTCGCCCTTTGCTTTACTACGCCCACCTTGCTTTGTTGTTCAAGCGGTCTAAGAGCAAAAAACTTATATTGAATAACGCATCAAAAACGGACTTAATGAGCTATCCATATTACATACCGCAGGGATGTAAAAATCTTTCTAAAATTCGTCCAACATTTCAAATCAAAACCATTGACGATGATAGATAGATTTATTGCATTGCATAATTTTCATACGTGTATAGAATAGTCTAAATTTGATTACATGTAAGCATAATATATCGTTTATTTCGATTTTTATATTATGTCTCTATATGGTCTTGTGTAATTGCTTATTCGAACTAAACGCAACTTAATGAAAGTAAATTATGCTTAATGTAAAAAATAACATAAAATTTTGCAGTCTTTTTATCCGAAAAAAAGATTATTTCACGACATTTAACTTCGTGTTCATAAATAGCATATTTGGAACGTTAACATTAACGTGCTGTTCACTGTGAAGTTTACTTATTCACCCAGAAACGTGCTCTACACTTATATTACAAAAAGTAGGAGATATTATCATTAGCAGTGTGCGCAAACGTGAAACTTGAACTGTCACAAGTGTATATATAGCATGCTATCATGAAAACTACCTCCGATAATAATCTTTCTATAGATTCTACTACTTTGGTTACGTTTTGCTATTCTGAAACTACCAATTATGGGCTATAAACGCACAGAGTATGACTAAATCCGAGTTATCTAAGTTCATATACATTGAACTGAATATTGATAATTATCTTTTTTATTTCCTTTTGCAGCGTTTTCTTTAGAAAATTGATTCGGACTGCTAAGTTTAGGAGAAAAAATTTGTAATTGTATTGTAGCGATGAAAACGCTAAGATAAATCATTCTTAAATCATACCGTAAGAAATTGCGAACTGTATCGCCACGTTTCCACATCTTCCCACTCGCGAAGTAAAGAACATGTGCATTTTACATCGCGGAATTCGGAGAACTCGTAAGGGCGGTCGAACATAAAAAAGCTCGTTGGATCAAGTTGATCGTCGCAGCGGCCAAGGAACAACGGCCGCAGCAAGACTTTTACCAGCTTTTACTGTCGCCGCCCCGACGTCGCCGTCGATTTTACTGCAAAACGAAACTCCATCTTCTTGGGGTTGAACACACTTGCACTGCCTCGCGTATCCCCTTTCCGGAAATTCACGAATACCGCAAGGAGCAGCGACAGCGCGCTGTCACCCTTGGAGAACACCCCGGCGACTAATCGCATAATGGAGGATTATTCTCAGCTGCTCGGAGAGCACCACCGAATGAATTAGGGGAGAATTAAATTTCTCGTACAGCAGAAACGTCGTCTAGCACACGTCGGAATGGTTCGTAACACTTTCCAGCATCCAATCGCGACATTCGCCTTCGCAAAGAGGGATTTGTGCTAACATTGATTCGTGATTACTAGGAGGTTCGACATGGATTTCTGTAGAGGTAGCTCGTGATATGTCGGTGACAAAATGTGTTTTATGTGAAGTCACAAATATGTAGAAAATATATTTATGCTTCCTGTTTGAATTTTTTTATCTTTTCTCGCGCGAGATTTGTGTTGAATAAATATATTGTATCTCGCGTTAAATGTACCCGAACGAATCAAATAATTGCGAAATAGTTGGATTATTGTTACGTTATTGATATTGATAAAAGACTGCACAGCGCTTGCAAAAAGCCTGTTTTTTTAACCGTTGTAAATTTTATTAAACGCGTTGAGCACTGATATTTTTCGATTTTGTGAAAAAACATTCTAAAGCAACGAAGTGAAAATTACGGGAAATGGAGAAGTTAAAGGGCTCAACCCTGTTTCGGGCAGTTAAATACGTGAATTTAACTCTCACGCGCGCGAGAGAGAAAGATAATATTGTCGGGAAACCATGGTGTCAAAAGCATCAGTAAACACAAGCGGTGTGCGGTTCATCTAAAGCACATTCAGCGTGCACATTGCATGGAAACAGAGAGCAGACGTGCTCGGCAGTCAGCTGGTTGCTAATTATAATCTTCCGGCTGATTCCAGCGGTGGAAAGGCACGTAAGGCTATCCCCTGTGTGGCACGAGATATCAATGAAAATTAACTGTTTCAAAAAAAGCATATTGCAAGCTAATCCTATTTCCAGCAAATACCACGAAAACGAACTGAATATCTGCCATAAATATGAACAACCAGAAGAACGACCCAGAAAAATACTTATTATTCAATAAATAAATATTATCCAATAAATGCGTCACGCAGGAAGCGAGTTTTACCGATATACCGAGAGCGAGTAATGTCCGATAACGGTAGTCAAATTTATCGGACGTCCATACACACCTACATATGCGGAAAGTATTAATAATTGTTTTCTGCTGAAAAGTGTGCACTTCATAAAATCGTGCTTTATTGTAAATTCTTTTTTCGCAGACTTTGATTGGTATTAATATCTTTAGTTTACTTAGAGCGCATTGCGTTCCACCCACGGTTTTTCTTTTGCGTCGGTTCCATTATATCGACGCGATTTGTTTATAAGCAATTTTAATGAAACCGGCATAAAAAAGCTGGATTTTATTATTAATAACGGTAAATAATAAATATCAGATGATGATAAATATCAGATGATGAAAGTAGTATAAAGTATATACTTATCAGCTTACACAGGTACGCTATGACTGATGCAGGTTATAATAAGATACAATACATCCACTTTAGAAAATGAAATTTTAAATGCGTCTTTATTTATAACAGAACTTACAACGTACTTCGTGAGATAGGTCATATTTCTTCACAACAATTATTACTGCGCTTTTATTGTTCATTGTGTAATATGTTATGCATTTATGCGTCATTTGACTGTCGCTAAGGCTCAGATGGTACATGCTCTGACAAGGAAAGGTTTTTAGGTGTTACACTCGGATTTCAAACATTTTTTGCATGAAGGTAGGGAGGTCCCCAAATAGAAGACAAATTATAAAAGTAGCGGCCCAAATGCATATTTGCGCGCTATGCGCGCAATTTTCGATGTTAGGTTAATTACCCAAAAATGCTATTTCCAATCGAATTCTTTACATTTTTTATTTCACCTAATGCACATTTATATTGCTTTGAATAATTTTGTGTGTGCGTGTGTGTACTTGTGTGTGTGTGTTTAGAAAATACGAGCGTCTAATGTAATCTCGCGCCGCGCGAGCACAGTGCGTATAAAAGGCCCATTGCTCAAAAATGGTATTTGCATCGTAACTTTTTTAATTTTTTACTGCAACTGCCAATGCACACAATTTGGAATAATTGTACATTGCGCAAATCGTAGTTTGCTCTTTCTGCGTGATTTATTGTACGCGACTTTAAATAGATTTGATCAGAATCCATAACGAGGACATAAAAGATCTGGTCAAGGGAGGTTTTTAATTCCTTCAGTTTTAATTTTGGTTTTGATTTCTTTTTAAAGCGTTGTGCGTTAGGTGAAATAAAAAATGTAAAGAATTCGATTGGAAATAGCATTTTTGAGTAATTAGCCTAACATCGAAAATTGCGCACGTAGCGCGCAAATATGCATTTGGGCCGCTACTTTTATTTGTTTCTTCTATTTGGGGACCTCCCTACCTGCATGCAAACAATTGTTGAAATCCGAGTGTAACACCTAAAAACCTTCCCTTGTTAGGCGAGAGTTAACTTCCTTTATGAAATTGATGAACCTATTGTCCGTCGCAGAAAGACGAAGGACTTGATCTTGCGAGCTTTTCGAAACGATTATGGCGATTAAAACGTACCGAGCTTTGCGTCGATCCGTGAGATCCGACGCTGCAAAGTTCGCTTACTAGCTGGCATTTCACGGCTATGACACCAACTCACAAAAGAGCCTCGCAACTCGGTAACTTAATTGCACGATAACCGGCGGAAAGTTCTCGCTGAGAACTTCCGCGAACTGTCGCTTAAAGTGCAGAACGGAATCCTCGCGACAGGGAAACCGAATTGGCGGAATTGAATTTAAAAAAATGGTGCAAGGATCGCGTGAGTAAATTCTCTCTTCAAACGATCTCTCAGATGTGAAGTACAATACCTATTCTATTCTATTTGTGGAAACCATTCACGCAGAGGCGCGAAAACGCGCTCTCTTTCTCTCTCTCTAAATAACTTCGCGAGGCATTCTCGCGATGTGTGTAATTTTATTGTGAACATTACAATCATCACGTTATAAATTATTATACTTGTCCGCATGTATGTCATAGATAATATAAATTTACATTTAAATTTAAAATTCTTCTTTATTTTTTCGTAAGTGATCATAGCAAGTTTTAGTTTTCTTCATTTTCAATTTCCTTATATGCAAATACTTACTTGACGATACGTCGTAAATACGTCAATTATATTATTGTCACGTGCATAAACGTTAATCTCACTATTTCTCTTCAATATTGACAGATGCAACAGGTCGCGATATATCGTGAAGGAGCTTACTCACTTTATGTCACGAAAAACTGAAAAATTTCTGTACGCGATACAAAATTCTCGCGCGCGTGCGCGAGCTGCAACGCAGGCGGAAGAAGAAAACGCGGAAAATTACGTAATAGTAGTAGATAGATGTAGGGCAGGTGTTTTTTCCCGATGCGCTCATTTTTCCTCGCATGCTCTCCAGTTGATTTTATACTGTAATACAATGCAGTTCGTGAACAAGCAACCTATCGAGTGAATTAAGTTGAGCGAAGATACATGAGCGCACGAGCTCCAAATGCAAAAGTGTAACAATGTTTAGATTAAAGCTGAGCGTTCCGCATTTTTCAAGTTCTCTTATCAGCAGTATCTGAAAGTCTTAACTTATACTAATTTCTATATCTTTTCCTCCCGAAACACGATATTAATATTTACTCACCATATTCGATCTCGTTGTACATATAACTGTTAAATAACACGCAAGGCGAAGGTTGTCCGGCGAAGCGAGGACGGGGTGAAATTTATCGTGAATAGGGGATACCATGGATTTATTCAATGTGATTTCGCTAAGCAAGGTCAACCTCATTACGCTAATAAACGTCAGGGCTACGGCATTGTGTTTAACCTTGCATTAACGTGCTATTTGTCTGGTTTTCCTTGATGTTATCGGATCTTCATCGACATCACTTGAATCTATCCAAGTAGAGCAGGTATTTCCATTATAGCACTCGAATAATGAGGTTTCTGATCGATTTGCGTATTCCGCTCGTACGTATGCACTAGATCGCGTATTCCACACCGAGCGTACGAATTCTAACAGGGTTCCATCCCACTTTCAATGAATAAGTCGTAGTTTCGTGTGAAAATGCGTGAATAAACTATCTGTTGTTACACTGGAATTTATATAAATTTTTGATCAAACGTTCGGTTTGAAACGTATCTCAACTCAAAACTACAATTTTATATAATTAATATTACTAATTAAAACTTCTGTTGTAAAATTCAAAGGAGCAAATAAAACTTTGGTTAACGCAATTTAATATTATAATTCAGACATAATAAATGATGGAAGCACGCACCGTTAACTACGTCAATTAAAGTTGTATTTGCTCATTTAGCCTGAACGTAATTAATATTTTTTAACTAAATATTTCATTTTATGTACGTATGATAATGAATGACTACAATTTTGATATTTGTTGATTGATACTTTTTACCTAATAAATAAAACAATAGTCAAGATGTGAAATTTCGAAATGAACTATTACGATTAACAGAAAGAGACAGAGAAACAGAAAGAGAAAGAGGTCATTATAGAGAGCAAGACAGAGTTATGTATCCCTAGTGCACACAATGCGGCATGTTCAAGCTGATTAGCCGCCCACAATATTACAATTGAACATCTCACGGGATAGATACTTTCTCTCGGAGTTCTCTGTAACGGTAGATTTTGCACATTTCGTTTTGTTAGCATCAGGAAACACAAAGTTATCGGCATTAAGCATGATACAGAAAATGTGCAGCATATTCGGTTAACACAAAATGAATTTATCGAATTTATAATATGAATCAGATTAACATTTCCAGGAAGTTATTGTGAAATGTATATATGAACGTACATGACACATAGAATTAAACATAATGAAAACACAAACTGAAGCAAACAGGAATGGATAATTAGACATGAGAGAGAATTACGGGGATCTAAAGGCAGCTGGTCGAAAGTTAATAATGTTTATGGGAACGTCTGACAGGCAGGTAAAACGCAAACTCGTAAAACACGAACTCGCTTTAAACTCGGTTACTCACGTGCACATACCTATAAACTTGACGTTCTCGATGAAGTAATTCGGACATCGTCGCAAGATGTGAAGAAGAATTTGAAAATTGTATAGAAAAATAATATCATGCGATACATCATTATGTTCGTTAACAAGTAAGTTATTTTACATAAGAATTTGAAAATTGTATAGAAAAATAATATCATGTGATGCATCATTATGTTCGTTAACAAGTAAGTTATTTTACATAAGAATTTGAAAATTGTATAGAAAAATAATATCATGCGATGCATCATTATGTTCGTTAACAAGTAAGTTATTTTACATAAGAATTTGAAAATTGTATAGAAAAATAATATCATGCGATGCATCATTATGTTCGTTAACAAGTAAGTTATTTTACATAGCTAATTCGAAGAACTCGGCGGAAATTTATTAATAACTCGCACAAAAGTTTGAAGAGGCGTTCTACCATCAAAGAATATTTCTGGTCCAAACGTAAGATAATCAAAGAAAGTTCGTATGCTGTCTAGTAAATAACGATGTTGCGTAGCACATGTACGGATAATAATTATAAAGTGAAGGGATAGAACGGCGTGCCTTGGCACTAATTAATATGATAGCCGGGTACTTCAAATATTTGTACGATGGAAACTTGAATAATGAGACAAGAAATAAATAAATGAATAACTAAGTAAATCTACGTTTCAATTATGAAATATTAATAAACTTACGCGATCTTTATAATCGTTTTTATCACGAATCAAAGTGGCAAAGTGTGCCTGTAAGATCAAAATAATTTGAGGTAAATGAAATACATTATTTTTTACACAAGCATCATTTTCTCTCGTCGTTTATTCTCATCGGGGCATACGCTATTTTCACAAGCTTAAATATGTATCCATTTCTAGACGACGATTGAGAACTGTTCCACTTGGCGACGTAAGACAGAAAATTCTCACGTTACCATGTGCATTTTTGCTCCAAATTAACCAGGTCAAATACAAAATTTAAATTCCCCCAGGTATTTCATTCCACATACGGTGAGTAGCGAAATTTGCATGCACGAAACCGTATAAACCGCAGAGTTAGGAAGAGAAGGAAAAGAAGAGAGAGAGAGAAAGAAAGAAAGAAAGACAGAGAGGTAGAGCTGGTAAGCTTCTCTCAGGAATACTGCAACGAGTTTACGCTGAAATCGTCTCGTGTAAGGCCTTTAAACCGCTAGCCACCAAGTTTACATGTTCGCATGAGCCAATAGAGATAATTTATGCAACGAGCATTTCTTGCAATCTTCGATAGTGATAGTAAAAGCGTACGGTTAAAGCGCAGCAGTGCTTTATATCGATACTGCTTTAATTATACCAACTCTTATTCACCATCTGATTGCTATTTGACACTTTATAATTGTTTAACTTCCGTAGAATATATTTTAATTAATACATTCATCGCAATGACGGTCACTTATGATCAACAGCAGTAATGGACGAAGTGCGTTTATAGACAGCTTAATATTTCAATTTATTAAAATCATGGAAACAATTATATGGATATATTACAGTGTAATAATCCAATTAACGTGAACGAAAAGTCAATTAAATTACGCGCGGCGGTTAATAATAAATATGTAACGTATATCGAATTAATAATAATTAATGAAACAAGAGAATAGCAAAAAGGTTAAAATGAATTATATGGCCGCCTTTGCTTACTTGCCAGAAAATACCGCCGCAAAATTTTCCGCAAAGAAAATGATGGAAGCATCCGAGATACCAATACAGTTAGTTGCTATATATCTTATGTAGTTAACATCAAGACGCCATCGTGCTTTTTTTGTGCTTTTAATACTCTGCGTTAAAAACTTGAAAGATATTGGCCGGTGCTTTCACAGAAGCGAAATAAAATAACAAGATACCACGCAGTGCACCGCGTTTATCATCAAGCAAATTTAATTATGCAAAAAAACTAAATTTACCATTAGACGTCATCAGTGTCATCTAAAAGTGGCGGGAGACGATAAAATCTTTAATTGGTGTCGCACGCGTGTTCGAGCTTTTGACGACATATTTGAAAAGCGCGATAATGATAATAGCACGTCTCGTGTGAGAGTAACGGTTTCATCAACCCCATATCAGTAAACGAAAACAGCAGGCGAGACACATTCGAAGTGTTAGTTAACTTTAATATAAATCCGGAATAATAAATTGCAGAAGATAAGCTTTATATGTTCGATTAATTACATAATTATCACTCTCGATATAACACCAAGCAAATCTCATTAACTTACCTATACTCTTACGCCTCGATATTATATATGTATCTGTACGCATATGTGCAACATGTTTTACAATCAAATATGCTTTCCATAAATCCACGTTTATTACTCGCACACGTCACAACGTTAATGAATTAAAAGTGCGATAAGTACACTTTATCGTGTGCGTAATCAGAAAAAATAATAAGCTGTCCTAATAAACATTTTTAATATTCATCGATTCTTTTCCTTTGGAAATTTTTCTTTGGTTTATGCATATGATACTTTATATTACATTAATATCTAATTTAATTTTACAAAGTATACTTCACGAGAAACTGTTACGATACTTTATTTCTAAACAATGCAGAGAGAGAGAGATAGATAGATAGAGAAGAGGAATTACCGTAGCTATACATAGTATCTTTAATAGCTGGATACATAAAGCTCAAATTATTAATTATTCGATATTTTTCATATGATATTCTTCTTATGATGCATATATGTTTTCCATTTATACGACAAATGATAAAGACCGCTATTTTTCTAGCAGAGAAAATATCTTATTTTGTTTTTTAAATAATCTTTGGACTTTCCACAGTTTGCGATGTTTTATCCAAGTGACGCAACGCACACCATATCCATATATCAAAGCAAATCGATTCATCACGTTTTCACTCGTGCAGAAGTACTTTTATCACTTGATTAAATTTATTGCGTTGGAAGTTTATCAGAAGACCACTTTCAATGATTTTTCATATCTCACTATTTATTTTTTTATTTGTAAAACATATATGTTTGCCACATCAACACTTTTAATCAATTATTAAACCAGTTGTATAAAAATAAGGACGAAAAGAAAATGTATCCATAAGAAAATAAAATAAAATTTCAAAGTTGCATACAGGGTGAGGCACCTAAAACAGGCCACCTGAATATCTCGGCTGTTATTGGTGATAGAAAAAAATGTGTCAGACCAAACTTGCATGGTTTCGAGGGACACATAATTTGTTCTAAATAGTTTTTTATTAGGTCGACGCGTAGAGATCATATGAAGGTCAACTACGTTTTTTTTAATGGTATGATATGTTTTTTTACGTACCATGTAGTAGAGCGTTTGAAGATGCGCACATTGATCTACGGGTCAAAATCATTCAAGGTCACTGAAGGCCAACTGCAAGGGAAAATAATTTACTTTATATTGCCTAGAGTTCTCTGCTATTAAAAATACTGTAAACTCAGAAATGAAAAAGTTCTAGCCCTTAGAAATTTTTTCTTTTTCCGCGAAGTTCTGAGTTGATGATATCATTATTTATTATATTGCCTAGAGTTCTCTGCTATTGAAAATACCGTAAACTCAGAAATGAAAAAGTTCTCAAGTTTAAAATTTTTTCTTCTCAGAGGAGTTCTGAGTTGATGATATCATTATTTATTATATTACCTAGAGTTCTCTGCTATTGAAAATACCGTAAACTCAGAAATGAAAAAGTTCTCAAGTTTAAAATTTTTTCTTCTCAGAGGAGTTCTGAGTTGATGATATCATTATTTATTATATTACCTAGAGTTCTCTGCTATTTAAAATACCGTAAACTCAGAAATGAAAAAGTTCTCAAGTTTAAAATTTTTTCTTCTCAGAGGAGTTCTGAGTTGATGATATCATTATTTTTTATATTGCCTAGAGTTCTCTGCTATTGAAAATACCGTAAACTCAGAAATGAAAAAGTTCTCAAGTTTAAAATTTTTTCTTCTCAGAGGAGTTCTGAGTTGATGATATCATTATTTATTATATTGCCTAGAGTTCTCTGCTATTGAAAATACCGTAAACTCAGAAATGAAAAAGTTCTCAAGTTTAAAATTTTTTCTTCTCAGAGGAGTTCTGAGTTGATGATATCATTATTTATTATATTGCCTAGAGTTCTCTGCTATTGAAAATACCGTAAACTCAGAAATGAAAAAGTTCTCAAGTTTAAAATTTTTTCTTCTCAGAGGAGTTCTGAGTTGATGATATCATTATTTATTATATTACCTAGAGTTCTCTGCTATTGAAAATACCGTAAACTCAGAAATGAAAAAGTTCTCAAGTTTAAAATTTTTTCTTCTCAGAGGAGTTCTGAGTTGATGATATCATTATTTATTATATTACCTAGAGTTCTCTGCTATTGAAAATACCGTAAACTCAGAAATGAAAAAGTTCTCAAGTTTAAAATTTTTTCTTCTCAGAGGAGTTCTGAGTTGATGATATCATTATTTTTTATATTGCCTAGAGTTCTCTGCTATTGAAAATACCGTAAACTCAGAAATGAAAAAGTTCTCAAGTTTAAAATTTTTTCTTCTCAGAGGAGTTCTGAGTTGATGATATCATTATTTATTATATTGCCTAGAGTTCTCTGCTATTGAAAATACCGTAAACTCAGAAATGAAAAAGTTCTCGAGTTTAAAATTTTTTTTCTTCTCAGAGGAGTTCTGAGTTGATGATATCATTATTTATTATATTACCTAGAGTTCTCTGCTATTGAAAATACCGTAAACTCAGAAATGAAAAAGTTCTCAAGTTTAAAATTTTTTCTTCTCAGAGGAGTTCTGAGTTGATGATATCATTATTTATTATATTGCCTAGAGTTCTCTGCTATTGAAAATACCGTAAACTCAGAAATGAAAAAGTTCTAGCCGTTAGAAATTTTTTCTTTTCCGAGAAGTTCTGAGTTGATGATATCATTATTTTTTATATTGCCTAGAGTTCTCTGCTATTGAAAATACCGTAAACTCAGAAATGAAAAAGTTCTAGCACTTAGAAATTTTAGCCTTCAGTGACCTTGAATGATTTGACCCGTAGATCAATGTGCGCATCTTCAAACGCTCTACTAGATGGTACGTAAAAAAACATATCATACCATTTAAAAAAACGAAGTTGACCTTCATATGATCTCTACGCGTCGACCTAATAAAAAACTATTTAGAACAAATAATGTGTCCCTCGAAACCATGCAAGTTTGGTCTGACACTTGTTTTCTATCACCAATAACAGCCGAGATATTCAGGTGGCCTGTTTTAGGCGCCTCACCTGTATATTAAGTAATAATATAATATCAAGGATAACTTTTATAAATAATAAAATAAACACATATTAATATATAAACATTTATTTTATACATAATTTAACAGTTTTAATTACAATAATTATTAATTTATTCTCTATAAGCCAAATAAAAATTTTCCAATTATATGATATGAGCTTAATGAATAATCGAATGAATATTAAAGCTTTCGAAAGCTTTTTACGCGAATTTGACAACAACTTTATGTGAAAATAAATAAGTTCTTTATTCTCTTCTCGAGGAAATGCTCTTCCCGTTTCGGATGAGAAAATAGATCGTCTCGTCGAAATCTGACACGAGCCATTAACGAAATCGAATCACAAACTTAACAAGTTCTCATGCGACTGATGTTTTCTTTCAGTCACGATATTAAATATAATAGTAACAATAATTTGAATCAAGTTACTGCTATACTTTAATATCGATTTTGTTATTCGTATTTCTTATATGTATAGACATCCTTTTATATTTTTACAATATCGTTACGATTCGATTAGAATAAGATATATCTATAATTTAAGAAGAAATTTTTCTTTCAATATTAAAGGAATATTATAGAATATAAAAGACTTTCATGCTATGTATATCGGCATGCGAAATTTAAAAAGTTTTCTCGGTCAATCTCGCGCACGAACTACATTTCGCGAATACGATATTGCACACGTCGATATGCATGTCCACATTTTTATGTCGCTAATTTGATCAAAATATCTAAATTGCCTGTATCAAAAAGTATATCTAGGTGAAATGTAGTGGCGAAAAGCAATTAATGCTTAATTTCTTCATATTATGCATGTTTGACTTTTCAGAGAAAACACAAAATTTTGTTTACTGCAATGATAATTGCGATATCATCACGCGTTACTCGCGATATCGAACACGTATGTACATGTTACATGGAATAAAAAATTTTAAAAGTATAGTTAAATGCAATATGAGAGATCGTGTAATAACGCAGTTACGGATAACCACCGTACCCTTTAATTTTCCTTTCACGTAAAACATGTAACGTTTCGCTCTATAACTCGTACCTTAATGAGATTATTCGCGCCGCGCGTGGTGCCGGACTCGGCATCGTTTCTACTTCGTATTTGATATACGACAAAAAGTTAAAGCGTCTCGGAAGCACGAAGTCCACGTTTCATTGAGCTGATTATACCATCGTTCGTCGTGGACAAATCGATGAGAACCATTAACGAAACGTTATCAAAAACAGCCGTGACCTGAAAATCAGGCACACCTACCGCTACAAAGTCGTTCCGTAGACTGTTCCATAAAACACTTTACTGATATTTTAGAAATAGAAAAAATCTATAATAAAAAACATTTTGCTGTTTGTTGTGTTTAATAAAAAAAGATTTGTATTTCTCGTGCGAATCATAATTCCGAATGTAACTTATTTTCTCTGTGGAAGAGAGAGAGAGAGAGAGATATGCCTATTTTTAATATGAAAACAAAATCGCCTTATTTTAAGTCAATCTTTTTTTTAGAGAGTGAATGCCATTGAGCTTTTATATCATCGTCATTTGCATAGTCCAAAAAATAGCAGAAATTTATTTCGAAATCCCTCAGTATCCGTTAAAAGCTATTTCTGACATAACATAACATAAATCTACAAAATATGAATATATATTTACATATAAAATGCAAAATCTTATCGTCGTGGGTTCTTTTATTTTATTAAAAATTGGATCTTTCAAAATCATCAATACACGAGGCTATGATAATTTCCTCGCGTAATCAGGTATTAAGATCAACAGCAATTTCCTTACCTTCTTCTGCTTAATCCTCTTAAACCTAATTATGCAATACAACCGGAGCTTTCATGCTGATAATCAGAGCAATTTCGACGCACAAAATTGTCGAAAAAACTTTTGATCAGCGCTGTACCTGCAAGGAGAGAACCAGCATCTACCCGGAAATAGTAATGCAGCCAGGTACATAACGAGTATCTTGAGCCGAACGTGCGCCGGAGCGCATTGGCGGACTGGGCGGAGATAAAACTAACGGGCGTCATGGGAATACGCAAGCGAGAGAGAGAGAGCCGGCGACAAGTCAGGAAGCAAAGCGGTTGGCTACGCAAGTAGTCAGGGAAGTAGGCAGGCAGGCAGGAAGGGAGGAAGAGGGAAAAATGCATGAGGGTGAGAAAGAAGGAAAAGGAACATGGGAACGGAAGGAACGAAAGGGGAGCGGCGCAAGGACGATGCCCGTTGACCTGAATAATATGACCTGCATTTGCTGCTGCCGTAGGTTGCAGGCTACATCCCGGCAGCCTGCGGGAGGTTGTCGACCTACCCCTGCGTGGGTGTCGCGCTTGCGTTCAGGCCGCGCCGCTCCGGGTAGCTGCACGTCGGGCTAATTGAAATTCGAGCGGCGACGAGATTCGAAGCGGCCGCGTATTAAATCCGCGCGCGATGGCACTCGCGCAGTGATTGACCGCGCTGGAAACGCGGAGTTCCCGTGAGTGCACCGGCTACCTGGGCTTCCTACCCGAGTGACGCGGCCGGCTGCATTCATCCCGGCGCACCGGGATCTCTCATCCGCGGGGGTAATGTCGCATTACGCGGCGACGCTGCCTGCACCGCCTGCTGGCGTTTCGTAAATATTTGCACGTACGGTCGTATCTCGAATTTGCTACGCTCGCCTAGCCTGGAAGGGTTCATCTATGTTTCACGGTGAAACGTGACGCGACAATCCCTCCATTAATTTATGCCCTCAGTCTTTTCGGCGAGCTGCGCTGCTCGTGTGTGCGTGCTACGTGTATCGGGATGGAAATTGAAAATTGCGAGGCGGGAGAGTTCGGAATTTTGGATTACGGAGCGAAAGAGATTGCATACGCAGTTTCTCGTTGCGCATCTCGCATCGACCGACATCAAAGGACCGAGACTCGAGACGCGTTTCTTCCAAGAGCTCGCTTCCGAGATAACCGCGTCTCATTTATCCGCTTCAAGACGCTCCTCCCGACTCGTAGCAAAGTTTTAACGGCGCACTACTCCCAGAGCGACAACTAATTGGTTGCTGGGTCGCTGCTCGGACGAGATGACTGAGGTATTATATATTACAATGGAGCATTGCGATGCGCGGATAACAGGTTGAAAAATATACTCGAGTCTGATGGTGAAGTTTAACGAACAAAAGCGGCCACAAATATCGGAGATTACTTCCGCAATGAAGTTTCGCGCATAGAAGACTCAAGCTTCCATCTACGTCATCGGAGCCGCTTCTCTGATGAAAAGTAGACTTTAATGGGAAAAAGAACGACGGGGAAAGATAAGGAAGCACATGTAGTAAACATGGTCGTGGCTAATATTTTTATTGCGCGATTACAGCTCACGATTCCAAGACGGGAAATCCCTTAACAGTACTGAAACCCGCAACTAAAGCCCTTCGATTTATGGCGGTCTGGCACGGATCGTCAGGGGAAATCGACCCTTCTTACCTTCGAAGGGATGAAAACCAGGTGAAGGTCGCGAGTCGGGGGATCGTTACCCTCGATCCAGCTATTGTTTCTCATGTCCTACCGACGAGAATGCCCTACTGCGAGGTTCTCCAAATTCCACCATACGCATCATACGCACACGTATGCGGTCCTTCCCTTCGATAAGCAAATCCCCGAGGGTCGGCGAATTTATTTCGTTGTCGTCGATCCCCCATAAAGCTACGCGTGGTATCGCTTATATAATATTACGTGAGCTTTATCCTGCGACGAACAGAAAGAGAATTCTTTACTCCTTGCGTGAAGTTTTCCCGACATGAGTAAGAGCATGGCATAATTGAGTCCAGTTTATGTTGGAGTTCCTCCAGGTCCGAACTTATCGCAAACTTGCCTACTCTGCAGGCCGCTTGTTTTGTTTCAGTCCCTAATTTCGTGCGTTAACTGACATAAGCGAAATCGCGATGAGGGAAAATTCGTCGACATCGGGTGCTTTAGCAACGAAAGCTCCGCTTGTGTAAATTGAGCTTAAGTGCGAAGAGTCGGCCGGGTAAAGTGAATACAGACTGAAGTGCCGCGCTCAACGACTCACGTCTGCATTAGATCTAAATTACCTCCGGGTTGATTCCAAGCCAGCACAGCGTGGGATTTCGCACAGTCGCCGCGTTACGTTTTCGTATGAGAAATACATTGCGTGCATCAAACTGCGTAATGCGTATTATGAAGATCGCATTGTGGCTAAGGTTTCAAATTATTTAAAATAAATAATGTAATCTTTGTGATAACAACTATACAGGGTGTTTCCTCTAACTGTAGCACTTAGAGTATCTCTGCTTCCTTTGATGATATGAAAAAAGTCAAAGGACGAAAATTGTTCGATTCAAAGAGACTAGTACTCTGGTAAGAAGATTATTTTTTTTAATGTGACCTTTCACAAGATATCATTTGCACTTCATTTGCACGGAACATACTCAACGAATCATTTCCTGATCGCTGGATTGGACGTGGTGGAAGAATTTCTTGGCCGGCTCGATCACCAGATCTTACGCCTCTTGATTTTTTCTTTGGGGACACCTAAAAAATGAAGTTTATCGCGATATTCCGACAACACCTGAAGATACGCGAGAAAGAATTCAGCGTGCGTGCACCGCAATTACTCCGGAATCTCTCAAAAACGTAAACAATCGTTTATTCATCGAATTCGAAAGTGTATCGAAGTAAACGGTGATCATTTCGAACATCTGTAAAAAAGTATATCTTTGTAGTTATACGTACAATAAATAGAGTTTCTTTTCCTAAACGTGATTTTTGTGGTTCAAAGTCATTTGAAGGTCAACATATTCTGTATGGTTGAATTTGTTTTTTTACAAGCTACATCATTTTGTTAAGGAAAATATACCATCTCGTTTACAAAAATGTTGATGACCTTGATATCTTGTGAAAGGTCACATTAAAAAAATAATTTTCTTACCAGAGTACTAGTCTCTTTGAATCGAACAATTTTCGTCCTTTGACTTTTTTCATATCATCAAAGGAAGCAGAGATATTCTAAGTGCTACAGTTAGAGGAAACACCCTGTATATAAAATTGAAATTTATATAATTATTATCATCCATGTAAACTATATTTTATTTCAATTAGTAGGGAAATTAGGAACGTGTATCCGCACTTTTTACATCATACGAATTTTAGGTTCAGGTTTTACTTAGCTATTGTTTCTTCGTCGTCTCTCATTAGCAATCTGTGGGCAATCTATATTACTTTCACGGCGGGACAGTAAAGTTTAAGAACTTTACTCCTTACACGAAAATTAATTATGCAAAATCTGAAAAAAAAGGCAAGAAGCTTTGAAGTAATTTGTCGACCGTAAGAGGCGCAGTAAGGTTTGACTTTCTCGGCGATGGAGACACCCCAGGAAAGTCACGAGGATTTAAAAACTTTCTAGGGTTCAGCGACCTTGGCCGATATCTTTAAAGCGTCGCGAGGCAGTCGAAAACTTTTTGCGGAAGAAAAGCTCGTGAAAAGTAAGCGTCAGTTGGGTAGACTTCATTATTGGTTTTTGAAAGTGAGTTTCAACGTAAACGAGAAACGATCTTAACGCGCCGGTGATAAAGAGTGACTATTTCTCGGACTGTTTCCCGCTTTTACGAGCTTTTACCAAACGGAACTCTATTTCATTGCGATGCACTATATCAAAATGAAACTTTATTGCTTCAAACCCTGTCGTTGTTGCGGTTGTTGCCGTGAGCAGCGAAAAGCCACTTGTCGAATTTTACTGGGTCATGAATCGGCTAGCAGATATCAAACCTATCAATGTCTATACTGCATGTCACCCCATAACCAAATATGTGAACATAATGTGACGCTGAGTGCATGCTATGGAGACAGCGACGAGTTACATATTTCATTACATTCTCTTGATAAAAGCTAGATATAAATAGATTGAGACGTATCATGTATATACAGGGTGTCCCGGGTTTTAATCGACAAACTGCGGGAGCATATTCCACTAGTGGAAATAAGAAAAAATTCTTATATCGAGTTTGCTTAGAAATGCTTTATTACAAAGTTATAAACCAATATTGAAAAGAAATATGAGATAAGTAACAACGGAACATAGTGTAGAATTTGCAAGGTCGAGGATGTTTATGTTACGTGTATTCACGTGTATTCATGTTCACTATGTTGAACCGATTCAGTATGATTGTTACTTTCACAACAGTAGCCGTTAGATTTCAATCGTCGTGTGAACTAGCAATTACTATCAGAATGCCAAAAGTGTTTTCAAACGAGGAATACACCGATATTCATTTCGTGTACGGATTCTGTGACGGAAATGCACGAGCTGCCGTACGAGAGTATCAACGTAGATTTCCTAACAAGAGAGCACCAGATAGATTTAAAACAACGAATTACTAATTTAGTTACTGAGATGCAACAAAATTTTCAGGAATGTCGTACCGTAACAAATTCCGTACTACGTCGATGTCTAGCTTGTATCGATGCGCAAGGACAACATTTTGAAATGCGTCACTAAATCATTGCATAGATAATTTTTATTTTTGTGAAAAAATCCGTTGTTACTTATCTCATATTTCTTTTCAATATTGGTTTATAACTTTGCAATAAAGCATTTCTAAGCAAACTCGATATAAGAATTTTTTCTTATTTCCACTAGTAGAATATGCTCCCGCAGTTTGTCGGTTAAAACCGGGACACCCTGTATATAATAAATATATATATTATTATATTTATTATATAATTATGTACAGGGTGTCCCGGGTTTTAACCGACAAACTGCGGGAGCATATTCCACTAGTGGAAATAAGAAAAAATTCTTATATCGAGTTTGCTTAGAAATGCTTTATTACAAAGTTATAAACCAATATTGAAAAGAAATATGAGATAAGTAACAACGGAACATAGTGTAGAATTTGCAAGGTCGAGGATGTTTATGTTACGTGTATTCACGTGTATTCATGTTCACTATGTTGAACCGATTCAGTATGATTGTTACTTTCACAACAGTAGCCGTTAGATTTCAATCGTCGTGTGAACTAGCAATTACTATCAGAATGCCAAAAGTGTTTTCAAACGAGGAATACACCGATATTCATTTCGTGTACGGATTCTGTGACGGAAATGCACGAGCTGCCGTACGAGAGTATCAACGTAGATTTCCTAACAGGAGAGCACCAGATAGATTTAAAGCAACGAATTACTAATTCAGTTACTGAGATGCAACAAAATTTTCAGGAACGTCGTACCGTAACAAATTCTGTACTACGTCGATGTCCAGCTTGTATCGATGCGCAAGGACAACATTTTGAAATGCGTCACTAAATCATTGCGTAGATAATTTTTATTTTTGTGAAAAAATCCGTTGTTACTTATCTCATATTTCTTTTCAATATTGGTTTATAACTTTGCAATAAAGCATTTCTAAGCAAACTCGATATAAGAATTTTTTCTTATTTCCACTAGTAGAATATGCTCCCGCAGTTTGTCGGTTAAAACCGGGACACCCTGTATATAATAAATATATATATTATTATATTTATTATATAATTATGTACAGGGTGTCCCGGGTTTTAACCGACAAACTGCGGGAGCATATTCCACTAGTGGAAATAAGAAAAAATTCTAATATCGAGTTTGCTTAGAAATGCTTTATTACAAAGTTATAAACCAATATTGAAAAGAAATATGAGATAAGTAACAACGGAACATAGTGTAGAATTTGCAAGGTCGAAGATGTTTATGTTATGTGTATTCACATGTACCAATTTTGATGGAAAATGTGCCACTGCAGTTTCGCCAAAACAGCTGGATACAGTTAGACGGTTGTCCATCGCACTATGCTAGACAAGTTAGAAACTGGTTAGATGAACAGTATGCCCATAGGTGGATTGGTCGAGGAGCACCGGTTTTCTGGCCTCCAAGATCGCCCGATTTAACGTCTCTTGATTTTTATTTATGGGCAACTTTAAAAAATAAAGTTTACAGTACAGAAGTAATCTCGCTTGAAGATTTAAAGCAACGAATTACTAATTCAGTTACTGAGATGCAACCAAATTTTCAAGAATGTCGTACTGTAACAAATTCTGTACTACGTCGATGTCTAGCTTGTATCGATGCGCAAGGACAACATTTTGAAATGCGTCACTAAATCATTGCGTAGATAATTTTTATTTTTGTGAAAAAATCCGTTGTTACTTATCTCATATTTCTTTTCAATATTGGTTTATAATTTTGTAATAAAGCATTTCTAAGCAAACTCGATATAAGAATTTTTTCTTATTTCCACTAGTAGAATATGCTCCCGCAGTTTGTCGGTTAAAACCCGGGACACCCTGTATAATAAAATTACTTCTTTTCTTATCGTATTTAAATCGTCTCTAAATTTCTTTTTACAGTCAGTTATAAAAATATTTTTTCCAATTTGACAAGTTATGTTAAAAAAGAATCTATGTAAATGCTTGACACTTACAATAAATCTCAAAAAGAATTAAACCTTCAGTAAGTATATTATTTCACTGCATCAAAGGATGCACAAGAATGCTAATAGAAACGGACAAACCATTTCCAACGCTCCATATTTTACGATATTATTTCAAGCTCTGTATCGGGGTCAATTAAACAAGTATCGCAGCACGTGCGTTCGATGATGACGAGAATCTAAATCTAACTTTCCCAGAACAAAGCTGCGTTTTCTGCGTGAGCCATATGTGTCAGGGTTAAAGCATATGTTCGTAATAAGTGCTCACCTTTCCGTGTAATGACGTAACTGTGACTGTGGTTCCTAATTCGAGATACCATTTTCGAGATTACCGGGTGTGAACGTGGCCCGATCAAGGGACGGAAAAATAGATGGATATGTCGTACAATGCTCCTGCAATGATGTTAGTTATTTCCGAAAAGAGTATAAAAATCTATTTACTATATATAGAAATATATTTTTCAATAACTGTATATCTACACATGTAAATATATAAATTCGATCCGTTTACCAGACAGCGATCAATCTTGGTTTACAGATTGTAAAGAAATTAAAACAATTTGTAATACAGAGAAATGTAGAGATTTAATTAACCTAATAAATTAATTATTTCAACTTTTTCTTTAAAAATTAAATAGCACAAAGGAGAAAGACGATATTCACATTTTGCAAATTTTGAAACATTGCCATAAAAATGATTATATTCTCATTTTAATCTAATATTGTAAAATGTAAAAAAAGATAAAATGACATATTCCATAGAGATTCTTTGAATCCGTTTTTTTTTCCGCTACCTCAACGTGCACTTAAAGTAGTTGAATAATTCAGGGGCCAATACGTTGCTGCATATCGCACCGGAGTGCATCCATTCGAGGATTCTATCGAATCGCAGTATAAATCTTGTGTGAGCAAACACGACATAAAATACGCAAAACTTTTGAAACGACTTGCATAATACATTTTAGTCATCGCATGACAGATGCATTTAGTATTATTACCGGTTGCTAATTTTATAATTTTGACATTTGCTGAAACGCGCGTAAATATGTAGTCGTAGGGTGTACATAATATGAATGTAAATTAAAATGTGAAATGCGCCTTTATTAGTTAATTTAATATTGCTTCAATTAAAATTTGTTAATTTCGTATGCTTGACTTCACGCATATAAAAAGCCATTTAGGAAAATGTTAAATGATTATATGCAGTTCTGAGTCACGATGCACGAATATCTGAGCACGATGCGTCTGACCCAAAAATACCTAAACCGGAACAGCAGAAGAGCATTAACAACGTCGAGAGAGAAAGAGAAAGAGAGAGAGTCGACAAGAAACATTATTCTGGCTGGCATTATTAATTTCTTACTCGTCTCACAACAATTCACGAACTCCTTAATTCTTTCCGCGGTACAATCGACAAAGTGCCATCCAGTTCTCCTGTTTCGGGTACGTGAAATAGTCATGAGTGACTAATCGCGGTCGGAATGAATCGACAGTTTAATTAGTGGCAGAAGTTTAGTCAGAAGCTATTTTGGCACTTTCCGCCTCTCCGTCACAAAGTCTGTCCCTATTGTTCTCTCTGGAAGGACCGAGACTTTGCGATCAATTAAGGGGGGAGCCTGCTTTAGAACGCTGAAAATAAGGTATATTTTACGAATTGTTTTTGGAGAAACTATACAGCGGATCATTATAAAACTTTGATGCATTTATTAGTACATGTTTGAAGATAAAAAAAATTATTTTTTGATTTGAATATATCGCTTGTAGAGGTCGTCCTGGAGAAATCTTAGTGCAGCCGCGTCGCCGGCATTGCAAATTGGTGAGCATTCTCCTGCCTCCAAATTTCGTCCAAACTGAAAAATTGAAATATGTTCTCGTTATTTATGAATTCCCCATCGTCGATGAACCAAAGAGAGGAGAAAAAAGTTGAAAAGTGCCACAATGGTGGAGCTTAGAACACAAAAGTACGATTTTTAGACAAAGTTTTTGAACTTTTTCATGCAAAAATAATTGTTTAACTTAATGTTTTTATGAATATTAAAGGTTCATCGACGATGGAAATTCATAAATAACGAGAAAATATTTCAATTTTTCAGTTTGGATGAAATTTGGAGGCAGGAGAATGCTCACCAATTTACAATGCCGGCTGCACTAAGATGCCTCCAGGACGACCTCTACGGGCGATATATTCAAATCAAAAAATAATTTTTTTATCTTTAAACATGTACTAATAAATGCATCAAAGTTTTATGCATTTATTAGTACATGTTTAAAGATAAAAAAATTATTTTTTGATTTGAATATATCGCCTGTAGAGGTCGTCCTGGAGAAATCTTAGTGCAGCCGCGTCGCCGGCATTGCAAATTGGTGAGCATTCTCCTGCCTCCAAATTTCGTCCAAACTGAAAAATTGAAATATGTTCTCGTTATTTATGAATTCCCATCGTCGATGAACCAAAGAGAGGAGAAAAAAGTTGAAAAGTGCCAAAATGGTGGAGCTTAGAACACAAAAGTACGATTTTTAGGCAAAGTTGTTGAACTTTTTCATGCAAAACGAATTGTTTAACTTAATATTTTTATGAATATTAAAGGTTCATTGACGATGGAAATTCATAAATAACGAGAAAATATTTCAATTTTTCAGTTTGGATGAAATTTGGAGGCAGGAGAATGCTCACCAATTTACAATGCCGGCTGCACTAAGATGCCTCCAGGACGACCTCTACAGGCGATATATTCAAATCAAAAAATAATTTTTTTATCTTTAAACATGTACTAATAAATGCATCAAAGTTTTATGCATTTATTAGTACATGTTTAAAGATAAAAAAATTATTTTTTGATTTGAATATATCGCCTGTAGAGGTCGTCCTGGAGAAATCTTAGTGCAGCCGCGTCGCCGGCATTGCAAATTGGTGAGCATTCTCCTGCCTCCAAATTTCGTCCAAACTGAAAAATTGAAATATGTTCTCGTTATTTATGAATTCCCATCGTCGATGAACCAAAGAGAGGAGAAAAAAGTTGAAAAGTGCCAAAATGGTGGAGCTTGGAACACAAAAGTACGATTTTTAGGCAAAGTTTTTGAACTTTTTCATGCAAAAGTAATTGTTTAACTTAATGTTTTTATGAATATTAAAGGTTCATCGACGATGGGAATTCATAAATAACGAGAAAATATTTCAATTTTTCAGTTTGGATGAAATTTGGAGGCAGGAGAATGCTCACCAATTTACAATGCCTCCAGGACGACCTCTACGGGCGATATATTCAGATCAAAAAATAATTTTTTTTATCTTTAAACATATACTAATAAATGCATCAAAGTTTTATGCATTTATTAGTACATGTTTGAAGATAAAAAAATTATTTTTTGATTTGAATATATCGCTTGTAGAGGTTGTCCTGGAGAAATCTTAGTGCAGCCGCGTCGCCGGCATTGCAAATTGGTGAGCATTCTCCTGCCTCCAAATTTCGTCCAAACTGAAAAGTTGAAATATGTTCTCGTTATTTATGAATTCCCATCGTCGATGAACCAAAGAGAGGAGAAAAAAGTTGAAAAGTGCCAAAATGGTGGAGCTTGGAACACAAAAGTACGATTTTTAGGCAAAGTTTTTGAACTTTTTCATGCAAAAGTAATTGTTTAACTTAATGTTTTTATGAATATTAAAGGTTCATCGACGATGGGAATTCATAAATAACGAGAAAATATTTCAATTTTTCAGTTTGGATGAAATTTGGAGGCAGGAGAATGCTCACCAATTTACAATGCCTCCAGGACGACCTCTACGGGCGATATATTCAAATCAAAAAATAATTTTTTTTATCTTTAAACATGTACTAATAAATGCATCAAAGTTTTATGCATTTATTAGTACATGTTTGAAGATAAAAAAAATTATTTTTTTATTTGAATATATCGCTTGTAGAGGTCGTCCTGGAGAAATCTTAGTGCAGCCGCGTCGCCGGCATTGCAAATTGGTGAGCATTCTCCTGCCTCCAAATTTCGTCCAAACTGAAAAGTTGAAATATGTTTTCGTTATTTATGAATTCCCATCGTCGATGAACCAAAGAGAGGAGAAAAAAGTTGAAAAGTGCCAAAATGGTGGAGCTTGGAACACAAAAGTACGATTTTTAGGCAAAGTTTTTGAACTTTTTCATGCAAAAATAATTGTTTAACTTAATGTTTTTATGAATATTAAAGGTTCATCGACGATGGGAATTCATAAATAACGAGAAAATATTTCAATTTTTCAGTTTGGATGAAATTTGGAGGCAGGAGAATGCTCACCAATTTACAATGCCTCCAGGACGACCTCTACGGGCGATATATTCAAATCAAAAAATAATTTTTTTATTTGAATATATCGCTTGTAGAGGTCGTCCTGGAGAAATCTTAGTGCAGCCGCGTCGCCGGCATTGCAAATTGGTGAGCATTCTCCTGCCTCCAAATTTCGTCCAAACTGAAAAGTTGAAATATGTTTTCGTTATTTATGAATTCCCATCGTCGATGAACCAAAGAGAGGAGAAAAAAGTTGAAAAGTGCCAAAATGGTGGAGCTTGGAACACAAAAGTACGATTTTTAGGCAAAGTTTTTGAACTTTTTCATGCAAAAATAATTGTTTAACTTAATGTTTTTATGAATATTAAAGTTTCATCGACGATGGGAATTCATAAATAACGAGAAAATATTTCAATTTTTCAGTTTGGATGAAATTTGGAGGCAGGAGAATGCTCACCAATTTACAATGCCTCCAGGACGACCTCTACGGGCGATATATTCAAATCAAAAAATAATTTTTTTTATCTTTAAACATGTACTAATAAATGCATCAAAGTTTTATGCATTTATTAGTACATGTTTGAAGATAAAAAAAATTATTTTTTTATTTGAATATATCGCTTGTAGAGGTCGTCCTGGAGAAATCTTAGTGCAGCCGCGTCGCCGGCATTGCAAATTGGTGAGCATTCTCCTGCCTCCAAATTTCGTCCAAACTGAAAAGTTGAAATATGTTCTCGTTATTTATGAATTCCCATCGTCGATGAACCAAAGAGAGGAGAAAAAAGTTGAAAAGTGCCAAAATGGTGGAGCTTGGAACACAAAAGTACGATTTTTAGGCAAAGTTTTTGAACTTTTTCATGCAAAAATAATTGTTTAACTTAATGTTTTTATGAATATTAAAGGTTCATCGACGATGGGAATTCATAAATAACGAGAAAATATTTCAATTTTTCAGTTTGGATGAAATTTGGAGGCAGGAGAATGCTCACCAATTTACAATGCCTCCAGGACGACCTCTACGGGCGATATATTCAAATCAAAAAATAATTTTTTTTATCTTTAAACATGTACTAATAAATGCATCAAAGTTTTATAATGATCCGCTGTATAGTTTCTCCAAAACAATTCGTAAAATTATACCTTATTTTCAACGTTCTAAAGCAGGCTCCCCCCTTAAGAAAACGCGTTCTCAATTATCGTAATTTACTTGCGAAGTTGGAAAAGCGCGTATTATACTGATGTTACTTCTCTAATGCTGTCGTACTTCACGCGAGATGAATTGCAAAATTTTTCTATGCGCCAGCGCGAAGCAGGGCGGCCAGAAACAACACGAGTATGAGTTAAACAATCATCCGAATCAAATGTTAAATGTCCTCCGCGGTTGCCCTTGCAGACGAACGTACGTTAAATACGAACAACTGGACTTCGTTTACTTCTTGTTAGCGATGGCTCCTGCTTAAATAAACGTTCCTGCGGAATTGAAACTATAACTTATACCGCCTTCTTTCCAAAGCACCCCGTTAGAAACGACCCTGCCGTACTCGAACGGCACTTACACGGACGCCCGGTATAGATTTCAGCAATAAACAGAACCTATCTCAAGCGTCACTGTTATCTCTCCCTACCGAGTGCACGTTACCCCGTGTATTGCTTTACCCCTGAACTACATTTCACCGGTGTTTGTGTAAAGAACGCGTTTATAGATTACCGGTGTGCGAGCGACGTCAAAGCCTCCATCAGCATCAGCGAGAACGGCGGATTCCGCGTTCGGAAACGTCATCTCCAAATAAATTTCACCTCAGCTCAATCGTTTGTTATTCATCCTTAAAGTATTAAGATCTGATGTCAGACTTTAGAAGGAGTGATAAGAGAAGCAGTCTATTGATACTACAAATATTTGTCAATTTCGAATTTTCTACGTGATTAATTTATGTGTTAAGATGAAAGATTCGAATCGAAGTTCTGTTTCTATACTCTCGACCAAAGTTTCGAGTTTCAAGTTTTTCGATATCAAGATGAGTCGACAGGTTTTAATTTAGATCCTATATTTTGCACTTTAAACGGACGGCAAACGGAGCTCTTAAAGGTTCTTAGAGGTTTCAAAGAGAAGCATTCAGTAAAACTCTAAATAAAATCTGCTGATTCTAAATGGAATATGTAGATTAAGTAATATCAAAGGAGATTTATCTAGCAGCTGTATAGAAGTAGATTTAATATTAAAGTATGAAAATTATAAAGACATTAAGATAAGTATTAAGAATATTAAGAAGGTAGCAAAATTTCAAATATCAGATCTTCGATAATTTTGCAAGCTAACAGATTTCGCTGTGAGATAATATCTTTGGAGCGTGGTAATTTTGGACGTGTGGTTTTAACGACACGTCGCAACCATCAAAGAGTCGATTATTGCGTTTTCCTGATTTCACGAGACTACTACCGTGAATCTCATTTCTTCCATGGCCATGGACTACATTGCTCATTGAGTCTTAATCGTAAGGTCCCGCGCCGCGGCTCATTTGCGCGCTCATTATCGGCCGTGACGAAAACTTATTTGCAACGATTGTATACATATCGAGAATTCCCGTACGAGCCGAAAATAAGCGCTGGAGAAATAGCATCGCGAGATGGTCAAGGCCATGACCGTAAAATACATTTGGAGAGCACTGCGTCGCCGTGCAGTGCTAATTTATCATTGAAGATACCCGTTTTTAACGAAGATTTTCCCGAATCGAAATAGATACACGCAGTAGACCAAAGACATTAATGAGCTTCGTATTTTGCAATTATTGTTAGCAGACTAAATGAAAATTTATGTATTCAGCAAAAAAATGTGTGTAAAAACTAATTTATCGGTGCCCCACAAGATGGAAAAGTTTAAGCTTCCTCAAGTTACAACGCGGCACAGAATTTTATGCACTAAGAAAAAACTATTTACGAGTAGAATTGCATAGTAAAATAATTATAGTTAGAGTACTTTTTATTTTTATAATTTATAATCAGATATAATAATTTATTTTTATAATTTACTTAGAAAAAGAATAGAATTTTCGTTATCGAAATTTGTTGTCAATTATATTTAAATTATAGTAAATGAAACAATTTTTTCTCAGTGCATCTTCTTGCCAGTTCTTTTTTGATGTACTTCCATGAGCTTTCAACTTCGATGTACCACAGTAAACGAACGTTCACGGATAATTCACTGTCGATTAGCATAAATTTTGTCACAAGTGCGCTTACTGTGCGAAATGCATGACGTAATTTGGTCATGCAAGCTTGCTTATTTGGCTCGTCGTACTGTTTCTGGATAAGCGCGCAGGTATGAATCTGTCCGATGCAAATTCAACAATTCTCTTCTCTAACAAACGAACATAACTTTGGAATTATGAAGCGTCGATGTGTCGAATGCAGCGAGATTAACAATCCCGCAACTAATCGGGATCATTTCACTGATAAATGATTGCGGCTGACATTTAACTGTTGGAAATCACTGATTGCATCCGACATTGTAGCACACATTATGTATAAATGCGGAGAATCTGAGATATCCCCTGCCCCTGGAGGAGATATCTCAGATTAGAATAAAATAATATACGATAATATGGCATATCAATATGTTTTTCAGAACTCTACCCGAATTGTTTCTAAATTTAGCGCAAATATTATCGTCGTGTGATAGCAATGTTGCTATCGATCTGCAGTAATGTTGATATAGCAGTTGTACGTGATCTGGCTTCAATCGCTTTACTGTGTGCTGATATCTGTTTATTTGTATTTCCCTCCCAGCTTTAATAGATTCGATTCATGAGAGATTTGCAGTTTGTCCTCAAAATCTTTACAGTAAACATACAGTGAGACTGGTTTAAAGCTATTAATTAACCCTTGCACTCCTAATGCCGACTGTAGTCGTTAGCCATGAAATGGTTCTTGTGATTAAATATACATAGATTTAAATATTGTTTTTATATAAAATTAATTTTGTTTTTGTGCCTAAAAAATTATATATATCTTTAATAGAATTATTAGGGGTGTGATTTAGTTTTGAGGGTTTTTTTGCTCAAAAACGCATGTATTTAAATATGATAATGAATGAATACCTTAATCAAAATATTTTCCTTCGTTTTCTATAACTTTTTCCCATCTTTCTGGCAAGAGATCGATTCCACCACGATAAAATCACTCTTCTTTTCAGTTGATCCATTCGTCGACGAATTTTCGCACTTCTTCCAAATTATCAAAGTGTGTATCCTCTAAAGCGTGTTGCATCCACCGCAACAAATAATAATCGCATGGAGCAATGTCCGGAGAATACGCGGGTGCGGTAAGACTTCCCATTCGAGCTCTAATGGTGTTTTTTTCCCTGACAACGCAACGTGAGGTCGAGCCTTGTCACGAAGAAGAATCACTTTCCGTCGTTACTCGCAATTGGTGGTCGTTTTTGGTCCAATGCTTGCTTCAACTTGTACAATTGGTGTCGATAACGATCAGCCGTGACAGTCTCATGCGGATTTAACAGCTCACAGTACACTATCCCACCAAATACAGAGTATTACTTTTGAACCGTCAATATTGCGTCTCGGAGTGGATGTCGATGGTTCGCCTGGATCCACCCATGATTTTCTGCGTTTCGGACTATCAAAATAGATCCACTTTTCATCCCCAGTAACAATCCGAGACAAAAGACTCTTCTTTTCAGTTGATCCGTTCGTCGACGAATTTTCGCACTTCTTCCAAATTATCAAAGTGTGTATCCTCTAAAGCGTGTTGCATCCACCGCAACAAATAATAATCGCATGGAGAATACGCGGGGTGCGGTAAGACTTCCCATTCGAGCTCTAATAGTGTTTCTTTCACTGATAACGCAACGTGAGGTCGAGCCTTGTCACGAAGAAGAATCACTTTCCGTCGTTTACTCGCAATTGGTGGTCGTTTTTGGTCCAATGCTTGCTTCAACTTGTACAATTGGTGTCGATAACGATCAGCCGTGACAGTCTCATGCGGATTTAACAGCTCACAGTACACTATCCCACCAAATACAGAGTATTACTTTTGAACCGTCAATATTGCGTCTCGGAGTGGATGTCGATGGTTCGCCTGGATCCACCCATGATTTTCTGCGTTTCGGATTATCAAAATAGATGCACTTTTCATCCCCAGTAACAATCCGAGACAAAAGACTCTTCTTTTTTTGCCTGGCGATCAACGAAATGCAAATGTTCAAATGGCACTTTCCGATAATTGATGTGGAACCCATTTCCCTTCTTTCTGAATTTTTCCCATTTCATGTAAATGTTTGGTAACTGTTGCACGATCAACATTTAATGCTCTGGCAAGAGATGGATTCCACCACGATAAAATGACTCTTCTTTTCAGTTGATCCGTTCGTCGACGAATTTTCGCACTTCTTCGAAATTGTGAAAGTGTGTATCCTCTAAAGCGTGTTGCATCGACCGGAACAAATAATAATCGCATGGAGAATACGCGGGGTGCGGTAAGACTTCCCATTCAAGCTCTAATAGTGTTTGTTTCACTGACAACGCAACGTGAGGTCGAGCGTTGTCACGAAGAAGAATCACTTTCCGTCGTTACTCGCAATTGGTGGTCGTTTTTGGTCCAATGCTTGCTTCAACTTGTACAATTGGTGTCGATAACGATCAGCCGTGACAGTCTCATGCGGATTTAACAGCTCACAGTACACTATCCCACCAAATACAGAGTATTACTTTTGAACCGTCAATATTGCGTCTCGGAGTGGATGTCGATGGTTCGCCTGGATCCACCCATGATTTTCTGCGTTTCGGACTATCAAAATAGATCCACTTTTCATCCCCAGTAACAATCCGAGACAAAAGACTCTTCTTTTCAGTTGATCCATTCGTCGACGAATTTTCGCACTTCTTCCAAATTATCAAAGTGTGTATCCTCTAAAGCGTGTTGCATCGACCGGAACAAATAATAATCGCATGGAGAATACGCGGGGTGCGGTAAGACTTCCCATTCAAGCTCTAATAGTGTTTGTTTCACTGACAACGCAACGTGAGGTCGAGCGTTGTCACGAAGAAGAATCACTTTCCGTCGTTACTCGCAATTGGTGGTCGTTTTTGGTCCAATGCTTGCTTCAACTTGTACAATTGGTGTCGATAACGATCAGCCGTGACAGTCTCATGCGGATTTAACAGCTCATAGTACACTATCCCACCAAATACAGAGCATTACTTTTGAACCGTCAATATTGCGTCTCGGAGTGGATGTCGATGGTTCGCCTGGATCCACCCATGATTTTCTGCGTTTCGGACTATCAAAATAGATCCACTTTTCATCCCCAGTAACAATCCGAGACAAAAGACTCTTCTTGTTTTGCCTGCCGATCAACGAAATGCAAATGTTCAACCGGTTCGCAATGGCACTTTCCGATAATTCATGTCGAACCCATTTCCCTTCTTTCTGAATGTTTCCCATTTCATGTAAATGTTTCGTAACTGTTGTACGATCAACATTTAATGCTCTGGCAAGTTCTGAAGTGGATCGTGTTGGATTTTCGTCCAATAATGCTTGCAAATCTGCATTTTCAAGCTTTCTTGGTTGTCCCGAGCGTTCTTTGTCCTTGACATCAGTATCACCACTTTTAAAGCGTCTAAACCAGTATTGACACGTCTTAATTGATGGGGCAGAATCACCATAAGTTTCCACAAGAATTCTATAACCGTTAGCCGCAGTTTTCTTTTGATTAAAAAACAAAAGCAACGCATGTCGAAAATGCTGTTTCGGAAGTTGCATTTTTACGATGATATAAACACGACTGTTATTGCATCTATTGCTATAATGCTACTAAATGTCATGGATAATGTCAAGACTGTAAGAAACAACAGTTATCGGAAACAGCTATTGAAACAAACTGACACTACAGCCATTTGTTGCAAAACCCTCAAAACTAAATCACACTCCTAATAATTAAAATAGTGGAGTAAGTAAAGAACGTGATTCTATTAGTATGCATAACATCATGGTTTATTTTGCCATACTCTAAATATAATTGTTATTCGTCTGACTGCCGTAGCAAAAAGTTAATAAAAATAAAAAAAGATAATTGTTGCGTATATCTTACACATCTTATGATAATTCAAGCGTCGAGAAAAAATTATTGATTCAAACTAATATTTATAATATATTATTTTATGGTCTTGAAAATGCGAAAATTTGAACTAGAAATATTGTCAACGCACTGCGTGCAGGTTTGGTGCTGACGCAACTTTTATCAATGTCTCATGCAAAAAAGTATATTTGATAAAGCGACGTCAACGGGAGAATGAAAAATGAAGGGGCGAAAGTAAGAAACGATGGGGAAAGTGATTTAGAGTGCTCGTCCGATTTGTTATCCTAAATGTAGGCTAGTGCCGCTTTTATGCACATTTTATGTACATGAACAATTCAGTAGTCAATGACAATGAATAATTGCGGTTAATACATTGGAAAAAATCTCGAAATACTTCTATATAAGTGTCATAAAAATTGCATTATTTTCATTAACCATAATATAGCAATAAACATATCATTATAATATCACAAGTTAAATAGTCTAAATTAAAATAAAGAAAAGAGTTCACGTAAATAATATTATCCGTCGATATGGGTTGCATCGCGTTTCACAAATCTTAAAATGAATTTTAAACTAACTGACGTGAACTCTCATTAACTTCCTGAAACACACATAAAACTAATGCCTAAAAAAGTAAAAATTCAATGATTTTCACCAATACGGAACTCTTTCGAGGCGCTGTAACGAGTTCATATTGTGAAACCCACCGTCGGACAGACTGGTTCGTCGGACTTGCATAAATCACTCGTGAGCACGTATGGGATCTTCATGTTCGCGCAAAAGACCTTGTAGATCTCCGCTTGTACATGGAAGTCACGTCCCGTCGGAATCGTGTGACAAGGCAAAATTGTACGGGTTGCGTCAATGATAAACATACGCTGAAGCAAACATGTGTGAAATGAGGTACATCGTGTGTAAAGATTCAATACGTGGGCGAGAAGTTTCCGTTGTCCGTACATGCATCGTTCGTCCTACTCATCGAACGGACGCTATTTCAGACGATCGAAGTCAGCGGAATTTGATCTGCCAATCTCGAAGCACGGTGAAAAAGTACTGACGTCATGAATTGAAAGTCGTGATATGAGACAAAAAAGTTCGTAATTCATAACTGCCAAAAATGATCTTACCAAGCTTTTGTTAAACGCCAAATAAACTCAGACAATACTATTGAACATAAATTACAAATTCCATTAAACTGCTTCTGCAAGCACAAACTTGTAACTGATTGTTCTCTGACGTTTCATTTTATTCTCGCTTTCTATTAGCACATTATTTGACTAAAGAGTACATATGTACAACTACAAATATTTTACTTAGATTCTGAACTCTGTATGTGTTGCATTATATCTCTGAAGAGACAATGAGAACTCCGCAGTAGCAGTAGCTAGAAATTAATTTCCGCATTGAATTTACTGATCGTGCCAATTTCATGGTAAACTAGTGCGATTACGCGATTATTACTACACGACACTGCAAAATTAGGAAACTCCGAGCTCCAAGCGAGATGCACACCGATATACGCTTGCAAGTTAATCGTGGGTAATTATCTGGGAGAGACGCACGACTTACCTGCCATAGGCTTTATCATCAGCCGCATCGATCGATGTGGATAATGTCACGTCTACGTTCATGCTCTCCTCGAGAGCTCGCCGGCAAACGATCAAATTATGGAGTAAAAATATGATTACACGTCGATACGACCGTATCATCAATCTCGTCCATTTAAACTTCGAAAATTATGCTAATGTCTTGCAATTTATCAGGCGCGATCACACTTCAGGATATCAAATGCTGAATAATCGATAATAAATTTGAAGATACTCCAGATACTTCACATCTAGATTAGATTAAAATCTAAAGCGAAGAAGAAACCAAGTCTGTTTTATACACTCACTCCCAAAAAAAGCGGTACACTAAAATTTAGGGAAACATTTACCAACCTTCAAATGATCATAACTTGGTAAATAATGAAGATAAAAATATGTTCAAAAATGCAAAATGAAGCTTCAAGTATCCACTTTAAGAATATTTGAATGGCAATTATGGTCGGCCATTTTATTCAAAATGGCGGATGACAAAATGAGAGGATGCAAAAGTGATAACTGAAAGCCCGAGTTTGTGACGGTGCATGGCGTGAATTAGATATCGCAGCCTAATGGGACCAAATGTGCGCGCGCGCGCACACACATACACACACACACACACCACAAGGAGGGTTTGGAGTCTTAAATTACTGTAGAACTGACGAACCACGGGGTCTTCATCCTTGTGATACACACACACACACACACACACACACACACACACACACACACACACACACACACACACACACACACACACACACACACACACACACACATACACCTACACCCACACATGCACACATCACATAAGAAGGATTTGGAGTATAAAGAATAATGAACGCAGCAGTTGGAATTATAAAAGAACTAAACGAACCGCAGGGTTTTCTAATTTCTTAGGCCTTGCTGAATCGACGATATTGCGAATTCGAAATTGAATATCTCGGTACCTAACTATCCTAGCACAAAATTTCAAAAACGGTTTTAAAGCTTTGAAACCCTACTTTTCGCAATTTAAATCGAAATTGTGCACGACGAGTTTTTTAAAATGGCGGAAAGGGAGAGCATGCGAAATTGATAAATGAAGATTCGAGTTTGCGATGGCACATGGTGTAAAGTAGGTATTGCAGCCCAATGGGACTAAATGCATATAAAAGTATAGAGTTTTATCTTTAAAACGCTTTTTTACAAAGCTCGATGCGATCATTTTTTGTTGAGATACTCCAAATTTACTTAACAGAGTGTTTTCTTTTTTAAAGTTGCACAACTCGGCGAAAAATGATCGCATCGAGCTCGGTAAAAAGCATTTTAAAGATAACACTCTATATTTTCATTTGTATTTGGTCCCATTAGGCTGCGACATCTAATTCACGCCATGCGTCACAAACTCGGACTTTCGGTTATCACCTTTGCATCCTCTCATTTTGTCATCCGCCATTTTGAATCAAATGACCGACCATAATTGCCATTCAAATATTCTTAAAGTGGATACTTGAAGCTTCACTTTGCATTTTTGAACATATTTTTATCTTCATTATTTACCAAGTTATGATCATTTGAAGGTTGGTAAATTTTTCCCTAAATTTTAGTGTACCGCTTTTTTTGGGAGTGAGTGTAGATTATAAAATCTCAGCTTTTACACTTTGACTTACGATGTGACAGACGTATATCTCGCGATTGTGTCACATATAATATTTTTGTCAAGATTTTTCACGTAGCATTTTCAAAAAAAGTTCATTGTCCCAAGCTTTGCTATCAATTAAGCAGATTTCAACACAGAGAATTAATTAAAATTCTACGCGCTTAAATCTTGGACGAATGACAAAGATCTCTGCTATCTGTAGAGTACATTCTGAAAACAGAACAATTCGAATTCTAAAGCAAAATCTCATTATTAGCTTGTAAGATACGAATGGGGATTACATTTCTAGAATTGTTAGAATTTATAGAAGCGGTAATTGCTAAAGAAGAAGAGTTCTTTCTTTTAACGCAGACAACTCTTGCATTGACCTAAAACGCAAGAATAGTCAGGTACTTTCTTTTGACCCACCGAAACGTGAGGTAAGAAATTATTTCCGTCGAACGTGACGAGCTAGAGATCGATGCGACCGAAAGAGAAAATAATCGATTCATCATACCCGCGTTCCCACATTTCCTCGTGTCGACTTACGTCGTTTCCGACGTCATCGCCTCCTCCATTCATCTATTTTATCGCCCACGCGATAATCGGGTATCTTTGAAAGGACGGCTTTGTCTGATACCAAGCGCGGATTTTACGGGATCAACGAAAGGCGATCTATGTACGTATCTCGAACATAAAGCGCGCCCGTGTAAGTCTTGGTTTCATCAATTCATTATTATTCGTCTGCTCTTCCGTCGCGACGCGCGCGATTCAGAACGTCATTATGCATAATACATGCCGTGCAAAAAGACACGAGCGCTATCCACGAAAGATCGCATCGTATACATGATATTCCGCTGTATGAAAAGACATTGCATGATATTATCAAATTACGTTGATGGTGCCCTTTTAACCGATGAGCGATCGCATCAAGACAGTCATGCACGAATGAAGAATTGCTCTTCTCTTATACGGTAGTCATTTGAAAGACGCCATGGATTTTTATACGTAGATAATGCTGAATCTCAAAAGTCTCAGATATAAAAGGTAGAGCCAACGTAGCTCAAATATTATAGAATACTTGCAAATCTGAAAATGGAAATGTTTGTAATGCGTGTGCAATTCTCATTCTTTGCATTTTTACATTTTCATTTGATTTTGATGTCTGCTTTTCAGAATCTTATAAAGTAGTGGATGAATTACATGAATATGAGATTTGCTTTTTATTTCGCACAGTAACACGCAGAGTATGTACAATAAATAAACTCATGGCGGTTGGTATGCCGAGTATCCATGTAATATTACTTCTATATGCCACGTGCCTGTCCGACTTAGGTCGTAAAATTAAGCAGTATAGCTTGAGTACGCATGAAACATTTATTACAATCCATAAATCAAATGAAATAGATCATTATTAACGCATATAAGCAGAAACCTATCAAGATAAAAGTTTATTATCTCATTTATTCTTATGGGAAGTTTGTAGTTTTACATTTTCAATGAAAATTCGAGAAACTCGCGAATACTTTGTTAATACCCAAGATTCTGCTGCAGTGGAATTCTAAACAGAATTTAATGCGTTCCCCTGCGGCAAAGAAATTCTTCTATTATAGTAGCGGCAGGCAATTTCATACATTTGAAATAAACTTCGCGCAGACTCTTTTTATATATTCTTCTCTTATTTTCTTATAATGTGCATTTAAACATAGTTATTTGTATGAAATATTTTCTTACAATACAAATAATTGAATAAGAGGAAAATTACTCATACTATTCTACTAAAATGAAATTTCAATGACAGTAAATGAGAAGAAATGTGAAGAATAAGCAACAGTTATTACGTTATTATGGAATAAATAGATAAGTAGAGATCTTCAGCGGATGGAACTAAATAAGAACTTTACAAGAGCAAAGAGGATTACGACAACGTGAGCTATCATTGAAAATTATAAGACCAAAGATGGAATAGAATAAAACCTTTCTTCATTCACTAGTTTCGGCCTTGTGCTGTAGTCGTAGGAGTCGACATAAAGCTCAATGAGATATGCTTCATAAAGAGCGCGATGTACGCACGATATGCGTTCAAAATGGAAAAATCACGTCGCATGTATGTCACCGCATTAGTAATATTAGATTTGAACTCTCCGTTCACGCCAAAATAAATTATTAAAATTTATAACAATATGTCATATACATATAATCATTTCCATAATTTTAATATATAAAAATATTAAAATATTTAGAAATGAAATGGTTATCCCTTATTTTTTATTGTTATTAAATAATGATGATCTTGCAAATGCAAGTAATTGCAATATTATTCATATTTTAATACATTTATTGCGTGTCAGTCACCGGTAATCGTCATGGCGGTAACTGTGTTAATTAACGAACAATTATCAAAAATAATTTTGCAATCCGGAATGTATGTATATATACAGGGTGGCCCATTTTAATTTATACAGTCGATTTTTTAAAAAACTAAAAGAGATACGAAAAAATGTTTCAGACAGACATGTCACGATTTCGAGGGGGACATAAGATGATACCATTGGTTTGACCTTGAATAGTCGTTTGAAGGTCACGCGAAGATCACCTTCAATTTCTTAAATTGAAACCCCAACTTTTTATTGCAGATTCTTATTCTCCATCGAAAAGTAAGTAACTTTTGTCTGAAACATTTTTCCGAAAAATGTCATCTTATGTCCTTAAAATGATCTTCAAGATGAGTTTTGAGGACATTTTAAGGACATAAGATGACATTTTTCGGAAAAATGTTTCAGACAAAAGTTACTTACTTTTCGATGGAGAATAAGAATCTGCAATAAAAAGTTGGGGTTTCAATTTAAGAAATTGAAGGTGATCTTCGCGTGACCTTCAAACGACTATTCAAGGTCAAACCAATGGTATCATCTTATGTCCCCCTCGAAATCGTGACATGTCTGTCTGAAACATTTTTTCGTATCTCTTTTAGTTTTTTAAAAAATCGACTGTATAAATTAAAATGGGCCACCCTGTATAACGTATATCTCTCTCAACTCAGATGAGACCTCATGACTACATGAAATGACTCAGGCGTGAATATCGCCACCATGTCGTCTCGACCTTTAAAAGACGGCGCTTAACCGCAAAGCCAAAAGAGCGTATCTGATGGTTCATACAAAATTTATTATAGCAAAAATGGGATCACGTCAAACTCCCCGTAGCTATATCTTGAGAAAATGAATCTTGACTAGTTCCACCAAAAAGAGCAAGACGCTGATTGCGTGACACATAAAAAAGAATTGGAAAACGGGTCCGAGATGTTCCATGGTTAATATATTGGCGGTGTCATCTTGTGCGTTCTCGCGAGAGGTAGCGATTTGCTTATCCTCGTCGATCACGTAATACTTGACCCACTTATAAAGCAATCCTGATTGACGATATTCCGTAACGATGCGCTCAAAGGGCATGCGGTAGTGATGTTCGGCTCTCGTGTAAAATAAGACCGGGTATGACAGCACAGGCTCCGGAAGCATGTATATACGTAGTTTTCGATCCATTCTGGTTACCCAGTTCATCCTGTCGACAGTAATCGGTTGAACCACTCCCAGTATATCATCCTTTGACAATATCTCCTCAAACGCTTCGTCTGCCCGTTTCATAACCGTGTATCTGTTATGAAAGAGAGAATATTATTTTACCAAAATAACCATGACACTCTTGATTTGAAATTTAAGATTTTTTATCTTGTGTAACAAAACGTCCCTTATGTAACAAAATAAAAGGTTCTAGGTATTCACACTATATGATTAATATTTTTTATTTAATTATTGAGATCTTAGTAATTAAGGGGGGAGCCTGCTTTAGAACGTTGAAAATAAGGTATAATTTTACGAATTTTTTTGGAGAAACTATACAGCGGATCATTATAAAACTTTGATGCATTTATTAGTACATGTTTAAAGATAAAACAATTATTTTTTGATTTGAATATATCGCCTGTAGAGGTCGTCCTGGAGGCATCTTAGTGCAGCCGGCATTGTAAATTGGTGAGCATTCTCCTGCCTTCAAATTTCATCCAAACTGAAAAATTGAAATATTTTCTCGTTATTTATGAATTTCCATCGTCGATGAACCTTTAATATTCATAAAAACATTAAGTTAAACAATTATTTTTGCATGAAAAAATTTAACAACTTTGTCTAAAAATCGTACTTTTGTGTTCTAAGCTCCACCATTTTGGCACTTTTCAACTTTTTTCTTCTCTCTTTGGTTCATCGACGATGGGAATTCATAAATAACGAGAACATATTTCAATTTTTCAGTTTAGACGAAATTTGGAGGCAGGAGAATGCTCACCAATTTGCAATGCCGGCGACGCGGCTGCACTAAGATTTCTCTAGGACGACCTCTACAAGCGATATATTCAAATCAAAAAATAATTTTTTTTATCTTTAAACATGTACTAATAAATGCATCAAAGTTTTATAATGATCCGCTGTATAGTTTCTCCAAAAACAATTCGTAAAATATATTGGGTTGGCCAAAAAGTAATTGCGTTTTTTTATATAAATAAAAGGCGAATTTTTCATGGGAAACAAAAACTTTATTAAACAATATATTGTCCATTTTGTTTGATTATCTTTTGCCATTTTTCAGGCAACTTCATGATTCCGCGCTCAAAAAAGTTCTTATCTTTTTCAGCAAAAAACAATTCCAACAACGATTTGATATCCTCATCAGCAGTCAAGGTTTTACCATTCAAGGCGTTTTGCAAAGAACGAAACGAATGGTAATCTGATGGTGCCAGGTCTAGCGAATATGGTGGATGTGGTAACACATCCCATCCAAGCTGCAACAATTTTTCACGAGTGACCAAACTTGTACGTGGTCTAGCGTTATCATGGTGAAACACAACACCTTTGCGATTCACCAATTCTCGACGTTTCTGTTTGATGGCCATCCAGTTGACGACAGTATACGTCTGAATTAATGGTTTGATTCCTTGCAAGCAGCTCAAAATACACAATACCTTTAAAGTCCCACCAGACTGACAGCATAATCTTTCTTTGGTGAATATCTGCTTTTCAAGTGCTTTCAGCAGGTTCATCACGCTTGCTCCACGATCTTTTTCGTTTGACGTTGTTGTAGACGATCGATTTTTCGTCGCCTGTTATCATACGTTTCAAAAATGGATCATTTTCCTCACGTTTCAAAAGAGAATCGCAGATGTCAATACGCTTAGTGAGATGAATTTCTTTGAGCTCATGTGGTACCCAAATATCGAGCTTACTAATGTATCCAAGTAGTTTTGAATGGTTTTCAACACTCGATTTCGATATGTTAAGATTCTCAGTAATCTCTCGTGTCGTTAAACGCCGATTGGAATCGATCAGTGCCTTTAGTTTGTCATCATCAATTTCGATTGGCCTTCCTGAGCGTGGTGCATCTTTCACATTAAAATCTCCAGATCGAAATTTAGTAAACGAATTTTGACACTGCCGCAGTTTTAAAGCATCTTCGCCATATACATCAGATAACTTTTTATGAGCTTGCACGGCGTTTTTCCCTTTTCGGAAGTAATAAAAGAAAATATGACGAAAATGTTCTTTTTGATTTTCCATTTTGAAATCGACGGCAAAGAAACAATTGTTAACGAAATCGTGTACTTTCTTTTTGTAAAACAAGCTTGAACTGTGAGTTGTTAACCTACATAATGAATTTGCGGTTTAGAGTGAAGTTAGTTACATTTCAAGACATGTATGTCTATGTATTGGAAAAAAACGCAATTACTTTTTGGCCAACCCAATATATATTAATATAATATATAATATATAATATATATAATATTGGGTTGGCCAAAAAGTAATTGCGTTTTTTTATATAAATAAAAGGCGAATTTTTCATGGGAAACAAAAACTTTATTAAACAATATATTGTCCATTTTGTTTGATTATCTTTTGCCATTTTTCAGGCAACTTCATGATTCCGCGCTCAAAAAAGTTCTTATCTTTTTCAGCAAAAAACTATTCCAACAACGATTTGATATCCTCATCAGCAGTAAAAGTTTTACCATTCAAGGCGTTTTGCAAAGAACGAAACGAATGGTAATCTGATGGTGCCGGGTCTGGCGAATATGGTGGATGTGGTAACACATCCCATCCAAGCTGCAACAATTTTTCACGAGTGACCAAACTTGTACGTGGTCTAGCGTTATCATGGTGAAACACAACACCCTTGCGATTCACCAATTCTCGACGTTTCTGTTTGATGGCCATCCAGTTGACGACAGTATACGTCTGAATTAATGGTTTGATTCCTTGCAAGCAGCTCAAAATACACAGTCCCACCAGACTGACAGCATAATCTTTCTTTGGTGAATATCTGCTTTTCAAGTGCTTTCAGCAGGTTCATCACGCTTGCTCCACGATCTTTTTCGTTTGACGTTGTTGTAGACGATCGATTTTTCGTCGCCTGTTATCATACGTTTCAAAAATGGATCATTTTCCTCACGTTTCAAAAGAGAATCGCAGATGTCAATACGCTTAGTGAGATGAATTTCTTTGAGCTCATGTGCTACCCAAATATCGAGCTTACTAATGTATCCAAGTAGTTTTAAATACTTTTCAACACTCGATTTCGATATGTTAAGATTCTCAGCAATCTCTCGTGTCGTTAAACGCCGATTGGAATCGATCAGTGCCTTTAGTTTGTCATCATCAATTTCGATTGGCCTTCCTGAGCGTGGTGCATCTTTCACATTAAAATCTGCAGATCGAAATTTAGTAAACGAATTTTGACACTGCCGCAGTTTTAAAGCATCTTCGCCATATACATCAGATAACTTTTTATGAGCTTGCACGGCGTTTTTCCCTTTTCGGAAGTAATAAAAGAAAATATGAGGAAAATGTTCTTTTTGATTTTCCATTTTGAAATGGACGGCAAAGAAACAATTGTTAACGAAATCGTGTACTTTCTTTTTGTAAAACAAGCTTGAACTGTGAGTTGTTAACCTACATAATGAATTTGCGGTTTAGAATGAAGTTAGTTACATTTGAAGACATGTATGTCCATCTATTGGAAAAGAACGCAATTACTTTTTGGCCAACCCAATACCTTATTTTCAGCGTTCTGAAGCAGGCTCCCCCCTTAATATCTTTTTTTAATTGAACATCTCGACAATCACGCTGTGCATTACCTATCGCGCAAATCAGCGATGACTGGGTCATCGGAGTCATTCAGGAAACTCTGCACGATAGGAGGGCCGACAATGGGTATACCGGCATCCCGGGCCTTCTTCAAATTCTCCATTAAATCCTCCGTATCCATATGTGCCAAGGAACTCGTGAAGGTGCAGTTGTAAATGATATTTAAATTAAACGAGAAGATCATCCAGAGTGCCGTTACAGTGCGCAGCGACGTTCTCTGCGGATACGTGATGCTCTGCCCTAACATAATTTCGTAGACTTGCATGAAGTCCAATCGCTCCTTGATCAGTCCCTTGTCGGCCAGTTTCCTAAGTGCGTACAGCAGCAAAGTGTACGCGATCAGCGTGACGACCGTGCAAATCCAGACCGAGTACTGAAACGGCGTCAAGAGTTGCAACACCGGGTAGTCGCGTACCCGACGGCGCACCTGGATGGCGAACATCAGCGTTCGAGCTCTATACCAGCAAACGACCTGCAAACCTTGCAGTATTTCTATGTTCTCCGGCACCAGGCCGATCACCATATCGAGCTCACCCTTGATTAACTTATCCGCGGCCTCTGGCCAGCTCAGATTACTGTCCATGTTGTGTCGTTCAATGCCGTAGAAAGAAGTAAACCGGTCGATCAGCATATCTCCCATCGGCTGATAATCCTCCGTTTCTAAAATGCAATACACGTGCTTTAGGAATGCTGATTAACACGCAAACGGTGAAATGTCATAGCGTGCAAAAAGAATTAAATTGAACAAATTAATTTCTGTTTAATTCAAATAACAGCTTTAAAGTTGTCGCGCTGTTGGTTATTATCGTGATCTGGATTTGGCTTCTGAGTTGGAACCGTGTTTTGTGAACCAAAGTTGAACAAAAACGCGGCTCAAATCTAGAAGCCAAATCCAGATTGCAATAATTATTAAATTTCTTCGAATAAGATCGAAGAGACAGGGGAATTCTTCTTCGCCTCACCTGTCATTTTCAACCGATCTTCTTGACGCCAGAACTGTACCGTATCATCGACTACAGAGCCGTAACGTAACGTGCACGGTTTTGTCGAGCAGAATCGATAGAAATCGGAGTTGTACGGTACGATTCCGTCTAGATTGTCCTCGGATGGAATACAATAGCCGACGGATCTCAGGGTAACGGTTTGCTCTGTTGTCACGGGTACTTGGACAGTTCCATGGACCATGCTCGTGTTCAATATCAGGAACGCTATGTTGCGGAAACCTTCGCGCCATAGATCACCAGCAAAAACGGTCGCAGCTTCCTCCTTGGTCGCACTCACGAACAGATACTGCTCAGTGTGCAAGTTCATGCCCTTCTTTAGCAACTCGCGTCGCGAATCCGCGAAGGTCTCGTCTGCGAATACGACGTAGCTGATGACGCGTCGTCCTTTCTTTCGAATGGGAAAAAACGGCCGGTTGCTGACGGCGATTGCTTGATTCTTCATGAATAGTCGAATGATCTCGTTCTCCAAGCGGCCGCACTTGTGGCACATCACGCCGATGCGATTCCCGTCGTTGAAAAGACGCACCGCCGTAAAGTTCACGCAAGAGAAGACCTTCTCCGCGTAATCCATGATGTCGTCTCGAAGGAATAATTTCCCGTAATCATTTGTGGCGCGTATCTGAACGAGAACGGCGGATGGAACGAGCACGTAGCGAAGAAACTGCAACATGTTTGTCTCGTTGCTGCAGCGGCATGCAGTGCCTCTCGTGCATTCAGCTTTATTCTGGAAAATCGCCGCGAGGCGACGTATGCTCGACATAAAGGATAACATCTGATTTTTACTGTTGAAAGCGAACAATCGGAAACGCTTCGCGGAATTGTGTGTGTCGTAAAATGAAATGGCGAGACAATTGCGGCATTGCCGTCGGAAAACATATAGCTGCGCTTGTCATTTGTATAATCCGCACGTTGCAAATTGGACTCGCAACCTTTCGCTTCGCCGAGATTACGGAGATCGTCTGCTAAAAATTGTTTGATTAGCACGTGTAGCGACGAGCTAAAAGTAAGTGGAAAGCAAACAAGGAAATCGTCGGCGATCGATACATGCCACGGATAAGCACTTCTCTTCGAACATTTTGCGATATGTCTGATAACTTGTGCAATATTTAATAATTCTTGAATTATTGAGCGCTTTATTAAGTACTTAAGGTGCGATTTATTTAAAAGTTTTAATATCCACATTCCTCCCGTGTTTTTCAATACCTGCGATTGACGTATTATCGTTCAAATAATTATTTAAACGATGATAAGTAAAAATACGTAAAAAGTTTAATTTGCGTCCGGATTTAATAAAATCATCTACTTATTCATATGTTGTCATCTATGTTCACTTATTCATGTATGTAATTAAATTGCTCGTATACAGGGTGTTTCCTAAGTAAGTAGACAAACTTAAGGAGGATATTCCTTGGCTTATTTTAAGAAGAAAAGGTCATATAAACATATGTCCTAAACTGCTTTGTTTTCCAAAAAAAGTACATCACTGTTTCGTTCACTTTTCGGATAGCGTGCTTTTGCAGTACGAGTCAACAGCGGTGGGGATGGAGTGGGGATGGTCTCGCGGCGCCGCAAGTGAACACTCGTTTCAGACACTCCAGGTATTTTTGAGCGTGTACGTCAATCAATGGAAAGGAGAGTCGAGGCGTGTATCATGGCTGCAGGTGGACATTTTCAGCAGTTACTGTGATGTTATTATTTTTCTTTTTAGTTACTATTTTCTTTTTCGTTATAATTTTTCTTTTTGGTTACTATTGTTTTTCATTTGTTTCATTTGCAATAACACAAACTGTTCTATAATAAACGAAAAGTGAACGAAAACAGTGATGTACTTTTTTTTGGAAAACAAAGCAGTTTAGGACATATGTTTATATGACCTTTTCTTCTTAAAATAAGCCAAGGAATATCCTCTTTAAGTTTGTCTACTTACTTAGGAAACACCCTGTATATAACTCAATTGCTCGTTCTTCTGATTTAATAACTAATAGCTAATGGCTAATATCGAAGAGCACCGCCAACTAATGGCAGTCACTTTGCGGATAACTTCCAGTAAACATAATAGCAGAATAGCGTGGCTTTCTTGGTAATATATTCTCGATATGTAATATATATCGAGAGACTTCGATCATTCCGCAATGAACAGTATCGTAACATAAAATGAAAATTGCAGAGCAGAATTTTCAGTGGTAGAAGAGTAGAATTACTCAGCCAATGTCGCTGTCGAGCAAGTGTAATAGATAGAAAGATAATACGATCAACGCGTATTACGGACACATTAGGAGAACCAAACCTATTAGCAAGCTCCTGAGACTTCGCTATTCTCATTAACGTTTAATTAATCTTGTCATTATTATTTGCCCGCCTACTTAAAAGCCCTATCCTGTTTACGTTCTGTATTAATAATCGCCTACACATCGAAGAACTTTCGAATTGCGGGTAATTATGTACTTTAACGGACCCAGCCCCGATGACCTTGACCTTGACATATGTTGTCAACGTCACCCTCCTGAGTGACCCTGAAGAGGTTTTAGCCGCCGCTCGTTGTTTATTAAAAAGTTATTAACAAAAGAAGTTTAATAATTTTGCACGAATTTTCAGCTGTCCACGCGAAGCAAGGACTTGAGTTTGACATGTATTACAAAGGTCACCTTCCTGAATAACCCGCACTAGGTTTCACCCTTCGCTCGTTGTTTGTTAAAAAGTTATTAACAAAAATGTTTAATGAATAAAGCATAATTTTACGATACCATATACGTTTACGAAAGAGTATATTTGATGAAATTTTAGCTTTAAATCAGAAATAGGTTTGGGTTAGGTTATATTTTCCGAAACTGGAACCCCGGACACATACGCTTGTTTTCAGCCCGCTTCGCGGGAGGGTGGGGGGAAGGGGCTTTGCCCCTCCCCTCGCCGGAATCCGTGGCGTGTACCAGGTGATCAAAATCTGCACGGTAAAATCTGTTACACTGGCCCCGGCGGGGGGAGGGGCTTTGCCCTCCCGCGAAGCGGGCTGAAAACGAGCGTATGTGTCCGGGGCCCCAGTTTCGGAAAATATAACCTAACCAGGTTAGGTTAGGTTAGGTTCAGTTAAAGCAGAGAATACTTTGTATTTAACTGTTTGTGCTTTTGGTTAAAGTGAAGAATACTTTGTACTTATATTAAAAGAAACTATTCTATATATTAACAATTCACTGCTTTAAATGACTTTCCTTTCTTCGTTCATATACATATTCGTCGTTTATATCTTTCAAAATTCAATATTCTTTCAAAATAACTACTATATTTTCGAAATTTCTTTTGTTAATAACTTTTTCATAAACAACGATCGACGACTAAAACCTAGTGCGGGTTATTCGGAAAGGTAACCTTTGTAATATATGTCAGTATCATGTTCTTGCTTCACGTGGACAGCTAAAAATTCGTGCGAAATCATTAAACTGTCTTTGTTTATAACTTTTTAACAAACAACGAGCGACGGCTAAAACTTCTTCAAGGTCATTCAGGAGGGTGACCTTGACAACATATGTCAAGGTCAAGGTCATCGGGGCTGGGTCCGTTAAAGTACATAATTACCAAAAATTCTTTCACAGAAATTTGTACAATGATGTGACACATTATGTAATATATTGCCAATCATTTATTTATGATAATGAAAAAATTTTCCACACACTTATCTGTATGCACACGCTTTTTTCACATTCTTTTTATTATCATATATGCGCGTGCTTGTTTGTAAGCACGATCGCTTATCGATGCACTTGATGGAAATTAAAAATTGATCGCGGTTGTAGTGGCCGCGAACAAATAATCCGCTGCAGGGTCAAGTGCAGCCGGCACATTGCCAGCTGTTTGCACATCCATTTCTTTGCCGTCGCGGCCGAATGTATATTTCTCCCGGACATGCTGTGGAACAAAAATATGTCAGAAATAACGTTGCATATGGATAACGTTCGACCATGTGCGATCGTTACAGCAGGTGCATTAGCGCGTAGCGTAATTGCGTTTGAAGCTTTTCGGAGGCACAGATAATGTAATCGCGATCAGATTACAAATCATTTTAGGATAGATATATATTAGGCTTCCATGAAAGAACACAATAATGCTCGTAATTGCAATTTTATTTTTACCCGTGGCAACTTTAATATTGATCGACACTGCTTACATTATTAATTATGATAAAATTAATGAGCTATTCGTGTCTGCAATTAATGAGGATAAAAAAGATAATAAAAGTATAAGATCGAAACTCTTGAGTGACGGACATGCGAAGACATGTTATTACAGCCGAACTTGAATTATATAGATGTTCGATAGCACCGATCGAAAGCCCGTAAATGAATAATGAATCCGATTTTATCAGAAGCCAGCAAATCTGCTGGGACGTGGTCCGCTGGGCCACGTTGGTTCACGCAACATGCTCGAATTAAATTGCAGATCGAATCGTAATAACAAAAAAGAGGGAAAAAAAAACACGTGAACATAACGGGGGATCCGCTCATCTTCTTGTCGAGAAAATATTAATGTTACGAAAGAAAGAGGGTCGACGTATCTCCTCGGATGTTCCACCAAACAGACAATGGAAGTGAAAGGAACGTCAGCGACCATGGCCTTCTGGGAAATCTAGGAAGCAACTAGGAAGGAAGCTTATGGACAACGGGTTCAAGGCCGGCGACGCGACGCGACGCGACGCGGGACGCACGGCGCCGCGACGCGAGGCGCGTCACTTCGTCTCCATGTGCCGTAACGTGCTGCTTTCGTTCCGGTCGGCTACGAACAACGAATTGCATCAGATGATGATTAAATGACTTTTATAAAAGATGCCCAGCATTAATTTCGATAATAGGTTTTTTTACCCAAAGGTATAAAAATTGATTCTTCAATCTTTCCTCGAAATAGAATATATTAGGGGTGTGATTTAGTTTTGAGGGTTTTTTTGCTCAAAAACGCATGTATTTAAATATGATAATGAATGAATACCTTAATCCAAATATTTTCCTTCGTTTTCTATCACTTTTTCCCATCTTTCTGGCAAGAGATCGATTCCACCACGATAAAATCACTCTTCTTTTCAGTTGATCCATTCGTCGACGAATTTTCGCACTTCTTCCAAATTATCAAAGTGTGTATCCTCTAAAGCGTGTTGCATCCACCGGAACAAATAATAATCGCATGGAGAATACGCGGGGTGCGGTAAGACTTCCCATTCGAGCTCTAATGATGTTTTTTTCACTGACAACGCAACGTGAGGTCGAGCGTTGTCACGAAGAAGAATCACTTTCCGTCGTTTACTCGCAATTGGTGGTCGTTTTTGGTCCAATGCTTGCTTCAACTTGTACAATTGGTGTCGATAACGATCAGCCGTGACAGTCTCGTGCGGATTTAACAGCTCACAGTACACTATCCCACCAAATACAGAGCATTACTTTTGAACCGTCAATATTGCGTCTCGGAGTGGATGTTGACGGTTCGCCTGGATCCACCCATGATTTTCTGCGTTTCGGATTATCAAAATAGATCCACTTTTCATCCCCAGTAACAATCCGAGACAAAAGACTCTTCTTTTCAGTTGATCCATTCGTCGACGAATTTTCGCACTTCTTCCAAATTATGAAAGTGTGTATCCTCTAAAGCGTGTTGCATCCACCGGAACAAATAATAATCGCATGGAGCAATGTCCGGAGAATACGCGGGGTGCGGTAAGACTTCCCATTCGAGCTCTAATGGTGTTTGTTTCACTGATAACGCAAGTGAGGTCGAGCCTTGTCACGAAGAAGAATCACTTTCCGTCGTTTACTCGCAATTGGTGGTCGTTTTTGGTCCAATGCTTGCTTCAACTTGTACAATTGGTGTCGATAACGATCAGCCGTGACAGTCTCGTGCGGATTTAACAGCTCATAGTACACTATCCCACCACATACAGAGCATTACTTTTGAACCGTCAATATTGCGTCTCGGAGTGGATGTTGACGGTTCGCCTGGATCCACCCATGATTTTCTGCGTTTCGGATTATCAAAATAGATGCACTTTTCATCCCCAGTAACAATCCGAGACAAAAGACTCTTCTTTTCAGTTGATCCATTCGTCGACGAATTTTCGCACTTCTTCCAAATTATCAAAGTGTGTATCCTCTAAAGCGTGTTGCATCCACCGGAACAAATAATAATCGCATGGAGCAATGTCCGAAGAATACGCGGGGTGCGGTAACACTTCCCATTCGAGCTCTAATAGTGTTTGTTTCACTGATAACGCAACGTGAGGTCGAGCGTTGTCACGAAGAAGAATCACTTTCCGTCGTTTACTCGCAATTGGTGGTCGTTTTTGGTCCAATGCTTGCTTCAACTTGTACAATTGGTGTCGATAACGATCAGCCGTGACAGTCTCGTGCGGATTTAACAGCTCATAGTACACTATCCCACCAAATACAGAGCATTACTTTTGAACCGTCAATATTGCGTCTCGGAGTGGATGTTGACGGTTCGCCTGGATCCACCCATGATTTTCTGCGTTTCGGATTATCAAAATAGATGCACTTTTCATCCCCAGTAACAATCCGAGACAAAAGACTCTTCTTTTCAGTTGATCCATTCGTCGACGAATTTTCGCACTTCTTCCAAATTATCAAAGTGTGTATCCTCTAAAGCGTGTTGCATCCACCGGAACAAATAATAATCGCATGGAGCAATGTCCGAAGAATACGCGGGGTGCGGTAACACTTCCCATTCGAGCTCTAATAGTGTTTGTTTCACTGATAACGCAACGTGAGGTCGAGCGTTGTCACGAAGAAGAATCACTTTCCGTCGTTTACTCGCAATTGGTGGTCGTTTTTGGTCCAATGCTTGCTTCAACTTGTACAATTGGTGTCGATAACGATCAGCCGTGACAGTCTCGTGCGGATTTAACAGCTCATAGTACACTATCCCACCAAATACAGAGCATTACTTTTGAACCGTCAATATTGCGTCTCGGAGTGGATGTTGACGGTTCGCCTGGATCCACCCATGATTTTCTGCGTTTCGGATTATCAAAATAGATCCACTTTTCATCCCCAGTAACAATCCGAGACAAAAGACTCTTCTTTTCAGTTGATCCATTCGTCGACGAATTTTCGCACTTCTTCCAAATTATCAAAGTGTGTATCCTCTAAAGCGTGTTGCATCCACCGGAACAAATAATAATCGCATGGAGCAATGTCCGAAGAATACGCGGGGTGCGGTAACACTTCCCATTCGAGCTCTAATAGTGTTTGTTTCACTGATAACGCAAGTGAGGTCGAGCGTTGTCACGAAGAAGAATCACTTTCCGTCGTTTACTCGCAATTGGTGGTCGTTTTTGGTCCAATGCTTGCTTCAACTTGTACAATTGGTGTCGATAACGATCAGCCGTGACAGTCTCGTGCGGATTTAACAGCTCATAGTACACTATCCCACCAAATACAGAGCATTACTTTTGAACCGTCAATATTGCGTCTCGGAGTGGATGTTGACGGTTCGCCTGGATCCACCCATGATTTTCTGCGTTTCGGATTATCAAAATAGATCCACTTTTCATCCCCAGTAACAATCCGAGACAAAAGACTCTTCTTTTCAGTTGATCCATTCGTCGACGAATTTTCGCACTTCTTCCAAATTATCAAAGTGTGTATCCTCTAAAGCGTGTTGCATCCACCGGAACAAATAATAATCGCATGGAGAATACGCGGGTGCGGTAAGACTTCCCATTCGAGCTCTAATGGTGTTTGTTTCACTGATAACGCAAGTGAGGTCGAGCCTTGTCACGAAGAAGAATCACTTTCCGTCGTTTACTCGCAATTGGTGGTCGTTTATGGTCCAATGCTTGCTTCAACTTGTACAATTGGTGTCGATAACGATCAGCCGTGACAGTCTCGTGCGGATTTAACAGCTCACAGTACACTATCCCACCAAATACAGAGCATTACTTTTGAACCGTCAATATTGCGTCTCGGAGTGGATGTTGACGGTTCGCCTGGATCCACCCATGATTTTCTGCGTTTCGGATTATCAAAATAGATGCACTTTTCATCCCCAGTAACAATCCGAGACAAAAGACTCTTCTTTTCAGTTGATCCATTCGTCGACGAATTTTCGCACTTCTTCCAAATTATCAAAGTGTGTATCCTCTAAAGCGTGTTGCATCCACCGGAACAAATAATAATCGCATGGAGAATACGCGGGGTGCGGTAAGACTTCCCATTCGAGCTCTAATGGTGTTTTTTTCACTGACAACGCAACGTGAGGTCGAGCCTTGTCACGAAGAAGAATCACTTTCCGTCGTTTACTCGCAATTGGTGGTCGGTTTTGGTCCAATGCTTGCTTCAACTTGTACAATTGGTGTCGATAACGATCAGCCGTGACAGTCTCGTGCGGATTTAACAGCTCATAGTACACTATCCCACCAAATACAGAGCATTACTTTTGAACCGTCAATATTGCGTCTCGGAGTGGATGTTGACGGTTCGCCTGGATCCACCCATGATTTTCTGCGTTTCGGATTATCAAAATAGATGCACTTTTCATCCCCAGTAACAATCCGAGACAAAAGACTCTTCTTTTTTTGCCTGGCGATCAACGAAATGCAAATGTTCAAATGGCACTTTTCGATAATTCATGTCGAACCCATTTCCCTTATTTCTGAATTTTTCCCATTTCATGTAAATGTTTGGTAACTGTTGTACGATCAACATTTAATGCTCTGGCAAGTTCTGAAGTGGATCGTGTTGGATTTTCGTCCAATAATGCTTGCAAATCTGCATTTTCAAGCTTTCTTGGTTGTCCCGAGCGTTCTTTGTCCTTCACATCAGTATCACCACTTTTAAAGCGTCTAAACCAGTATTGACACGTCTTAATTGATGGGGCAGAATCACCATAAGTTTCCACAAGAATTCTATAACCGTCAGCCGCAGTTTTCTTTTGATTAAAAAACAAAAGCAACGCATGTCGAAAATGCTGTTTCGGAAGTTGCATTTTTACGATGATATAAACAGGACTGTTATTGCATCTATTGCTATAATGCTACTAAATGTCATGGATAATGTCAAGACTGTAAGAAACAACAGTTATCGGAAACAGCTATTGGAACAAACTGACACTACAGCCATCTGTTGCAAAACCCTCAAAACTAAATCACACTCCTAATACAATAAGGTAGAATAACAAGAAGGTACAAATAATAGAAAGCTACTTCATCCGATCTGTCTATGAAATCGGCGTTAACACATTCACCGTCATGACGGTCACTGGTGATCGACACTGAGTCTTCCCTTTACGCCATGATGGTCACCGGTGACCAACATGCAATAAATGTATTGAGACATATGAATAATATAAAACACAATTGCTGATACATTTGCAAGATGATAATTGTCTAATAATAGAAAAGCATAAGGAACAAAGTGCATTTATAAAAATATAATAGTCTTATTTCTTAAAATTATGAAATAAAATTATGAAAAATTTATTTAAAAAGTTCTGAAATTAATATTTTGGACATGTCACCGTCACAGAATCTGAATAATTCACTCAACGTGAACAGAAAGCCACGTAAATTGCGCTTGACGCAGTATAACATCTTGATAATTTAATCTCAAATAAAAATTCTAAAAGTGTAAAATCCATTTAGGTTGGAGTGAATACTAATCATACACTTTTTTGTGATGAAAATTTTGTTGGAAGCTTGAATGTTCTTTTGAATCGAATACACTTTAGTTTCGACACAGAGACGCTCAGTCCCCTCGTGAATGCCGGTCAATTTGTCAAAGCTCGGATATTCGGGATTCAACCGTGTTCATTCATGCGCACCATGATGGCATGTCGCCAACATGAGCAAAACCAAGTTTTCGCATGGTTGAAGGAGTACATTATCCACCGCAGGCGTAAACAACGGATAAATAACTCAAAAGTTGAATGTATCGCGGCAACAATTTCAGACACTTGGAATATACTATGATATTTTCTGTTATTTTCTCAGCCCAACCAATTTCTGATAAGTAGCGTGACGTACGTATCAGAAACATAACATCAACATATTTTAATCAATTTTTACACAATCACTACGATTAATTAACAGATCATTACGTATCCAAAGCTGAAAAGGATTATTATCCACAGTGAAGTCTTTTAATTTTTCTCGCCGCCTCTTTCATTCTCGAAATGAAAAACGCGTGGCGCACAGCAAACGGTAAAGGTGCATTTTACCACAGCTGTAAACGACGGAACCGCAAACTCAACCGCGAGCACGCCGCACAGTGGGGTAAATCGGGGAAAAACGGCCAAAAATCTATAAAATCCGTAAAACTGAACAGATTTCGATGAAATTTACGGGATACGTAAAGTTGAGGGTGTATATTTGAATTATGGATTTATGTGTAATGTATCCCATTCCATTCAGGGACGTTTATTTCTTTTAGAGGGAGGGACTATACACGTAAATGTGAACTAAAAATTCTAAATTAAGCATGCCAATAATAAAAATAACTTATTAAAAGTATTATAGTGGCGACCGTGGCACAGAGATGAGCACTACTCTGTGGAACTAAAGTTGTGAGTTCAAATCCAAACAAAAACTTGTCGGTTTTATACACTGAAATGTATACGTAGCAGTGGGTGATACAGGTGTAAACGATCACTACCTCTCGATGGAGAATGGTGACTAGGGTGGCTCTTATTTACTCTTGGTGAAAAGTTTTTGGGGATTTTTTTTCGCGCTACCCCCCAGTTTGGTTCCATTTTTTAAAAAATAATCTGTGTAAAATTTCAGCTCAATCGGATAAAGGGAAAGGGTGCCCCTGGGACCTTGAAAATCGAAAAAATCATAAAATCAATTTTGTTTATCTTGCGAAATATTAATTATATGCAAAAATGTATTATACAAAGTACGACTAACGATCTCCGAGAAAAATGTGAAAATCGCTTCTTTTTACTACAAATCTTGACGCTGAGATAAAGTCTCTTTTTATAACCTGGAAACTTTCGGCGATAATCACTTACAATCTGAAGCATATACTGTTTCTGTTGCTCGTTTTTCGTAAATAATTTATTATAATCTTCCATAAGCTTGATCCCTCTCTCAGCCGAATCATTTACAACTTTCAATCTATTTACTAATTCGAGACCTTCTACAAAACTTTCATTTTTATGCCACGTCAACGATTCTGTTTTAAGAAAGTCATCATTCAAGTCAAATCTTTCGAAAAATCTTCTAGTTTCGGTGGAAACGAATTGTTCAATTCCGTTGTTAATAATTTCTGGGATTTTATCAATTTGTACTTGTATTCGTTTCTCATTTTCGTTGATGATTCTGTTTCGCGATTCAAAGCATTGACCATTTTCATTTTCGTATTGTACACACATACACACGTATGTTGTGTGACAAAATAAATAACGTATAATCATACGTATTCGCATATAATTCGGAACACTGTCCGGCGTCATAGTTTACGAAAACGTTCCGCCTTATATTATTCGTAACTTTCACATTTGCAAATATCTGCAAAGGAGATTTTTACCAACACTTAGGAGAGATGTTAAAGAAGAATTCCATCTATCACACAACTTGTCTGTTGTTGTATATCATTATTAAAAATGTGTTGAAAGAATGATCTTTTGCACTATTTCCTTAAAATCAGTCTAGTACTCAGGGACTGTTCAAGAAACACTTATGTACACAATTAAATGTTTAATTTTTTAAATAAGTTCTGAACGTCAGTAAGTAATAAATTCAATACGTTAAAAACATTTATTGCCTTTAGTTAATTTTTAAAAGCAACTCAAACTGTTTCGAATATTTGATCAAAAATATGAATTAAATTTAGCTATTTTTACATACTCAAACAAACATTAAATTTTTTAAATACTTGATGTTTATAGAGTTTCTAATACTTTGAGATACGCTCTAAATACATGTACGACACTACCACTCGATTAGTCTCGGCACGTTCGGTACAAATAGACTCGTAAAACCGACGATTTACATGTCCCGGCAGATTCGCGACTTCGAAGACGGCGGGCGTTGAAACAAATCGATATTCCGCGCGGTCGTGTAAAGTTCAATGTTCCCGCGGAGGTCCTTGAGTCTCTGAAGCATCACCAATGCGGGTGACCCGCGTCGACCTAAAACGTGCTCACCATAGAATAATGAAGGTAGGAAAATTTTATTAACGAATCTTCACTTGCAGTTAATTTCGCAAACTCTTCTGTTGTCTGCTACGTCGCGCAACGCGAAAGTTCGAAGCTCTGATTATTATGAACTGGTTCTTTAATCGCGCTCGTTCGTCGCTTCAATTTAATTCGCTTCAGTGGATGCTGTTCGCACAATTCGCGTGCTTCGATTTTTTTTAATTTGTTTCAAGTGATGTTGCTTTCGCGCAAAGAGTTGTGTTCAACTTTCGTTGTACGTATCGGCACCTTTATAGACACGTTAACTTTTAATTGGATACGCACGCAGTTGCAAGCGTATCCAATTAAATAATGAAGCTACAGCTACGGATAATAATGCCTTGATTGATTTATTAACGGTTCGTTTAATTACCTGTTGTTAGTAATTTTATGTTATACAGGGTGTTTCCTAAGTAAGTAGATAAACTTAAGGAGGATATTCCTTGGCTTATTTTAAGAAGAAAAGGTCATATAAACATATGTCCTAAACTGCTTTGTTTTCCAAAAAAGTACATCACTGTTTTCGTTCACTTTTCGGATAAGCGTGCTTTTGCAGTACGAGTCAACAGCGATGGGGATGGAGTGGGGATGGTCTCGCGGCGCCGCAAGTGAACACTCGTTTCAGACTGCGCCGCGCGGCCGCCGCGAGATCATCCCCACTCCATCCCCACCGCTGTTGACTCGTACTGCAAAAGCACGCTATCCGGCATCACCGCTATCACGTTATCTTTGACGCAAACTTTATTAGTTCCTATTAAGTTTAGTAATTTTATTAATTATGGTAAATTACACAAACGCCGAAATGGCAGATATGCATTTCGTATACGGTCTTGCTAATGGAAACGCTCGTCAAGCAAGACGTATTTACAATGACAGATACTTTTTTTTGGAAAACAAAGCAGTTTAGGACATACGTTTATATGACCTTTTCTTCTTAAAATAAGCCAAGGAATATCCTCCTTAAGTTTGTCTACTTACTTAGGAAACACCCTGTATGTGCACGTGCGCAATGTGTACTTACATTCAATGATATTCACAAAGCGTCACTATTACGCTATTGTTCTAACTAAAATAAACGTGTATATTTTCGTGTAAATACTCCAGTGGATGCGTAATATTTCATAAATGTATTAGGGGTGTGATTTAGTTTTGAGGGTTTTTTTTGCTCAAAAACGCATGTATTTAAATATGATAATGAATGAATACCTTAATCCAAATATTTTCCTTCGTTTTCTATAACTTTTTCCCATCTTTCTGGCAAGAGATCGATTCCACCGCGATAAAATCACTCTTCTTTTCAGTTGATCCGTTCGTCGACGAATTTTCGCACTTCTTCCAAATTATCAAAGTGTGTATCCTCTAAAGCGTGTTGTATCCACCGGAACAAATAATAATCGCATGGAGCAATGTCCGGAGAATACGCGGGTGCGGTAAGACTTCCCATTCGAGCTCTAATGGTGTTTTTTTCCCTGACAACGCAACGTGAGGTCGAGCCTTGTCACGAAGAAGAATCACTTTCCGTCGTTTACTCGCAATTGGTGGTCGGTTTTGGTCCAATGCTTGCTTCAACTTGTACAATTGGTGTCGATAACGATCAGCCGTGACAGTCTCGTGCGGATTTAACAGCTCATAGTACACTATCCCACCAAATACAGAGCATTACTTTTGAACCGTCAATATTGCGTCTCGGAGTGGATGTTGACGGTTCGCCTGGATCCACCCATGATTTTCTGCGTTTCGGATTATCAAAATAGATCCACTTTTCATCCCCAGTAACAATCCGAGACAAAAGACTCTTCTTTTCAGTTGATCCGTTCGTCGACGAATTTTCGCACTTCTTCCAAATTATCAAAGTGTGTATCCTCTAAAGCGTGTTGCATCCACCGGAACAAATAATAATCGCATGGAGAATACGCGGGGTGCGGTAAGACTTCCCATTCGAGCTCTAATGGTGTTTTTTTCCCTGACAACGCAACGTGAGGTCGAGCCTTGTCACGAAGAAGAATCACTTTCCGTCGTTTACTCGCAATTGGTGGTGGTCGGTTTTGGTCCAATGCTTGCTTCAACTTGTACAATTGGTGTCGATAACGATCAGCCGTGACAGTCTCGTGCGGATTTAACAGCTCATAGTACACTATCCCACCAAATACAGAGCATTACTTTTGAACCGTCAATATTGCGTCTCGGAGTGGATGTTGACGGTTCGCCTGGATCCACCCATGATTTTCTGCGTTTCGGATTATCAAAATAGATGCACTTTTCATCCCCAGTAACAATCCGAGACAAAAGACTCTTCTTTTCAGTTGATCCGTTCGTCGACGAATTTTCGCACTTCTTCCAAATTATCAAAGTGTGTATCCTCTAAAGCGTGTTGCATCGACCGGAACAAATAATAATCGCATGGAGCAATGTCCGGAGAATACGCGGGTGCGGTAAGACTTCCCATTCGAGCTCTAATGGTGTTTTTTTCCCTGACAACGCAACGTGAGGTCGAGCCTTATCACGAAGAAGAATCACTTTCCGTCGTTTACTCGCAATTGGTGGTCGGTTTTGGTCCAATGCTTGCTTCAACTTGTACAATTGGTGTCGATAACGATCAGCCGTGACAGTCTCGTGCGGATTTAACAGCTCATAGTACACTATCCCACCAAATACAGAGCATTACTTTTTAACCGTCAATATTGCGTCTCGGAGTGGATGTTGACGGTTCGCCTGGATCCACCCATGATTTTCTGCGTTTCGGATTATCAAAATAGATGCACTTTTCATCCCCAGTAACAATCCGAGACAAAAGACTCTTCTTTTTTTGCCTGGCGATCAACGAAATGCAAATGTTCAAATGGCACTTTCCGATAATTCATGTCGAACCCATTTCCCTTATTTCTGAATTTTTCCCATTTCATGTAAATGTTTGGTAACTGTTGTACGATCAACATTTAATGCTCTGGCAAGTTCTGAAGTGGATCGTGTTGGATTTTCGTGCAATAATGCTTGGAAATCTGCATTTTCAAGCTTTCTTGGTTGTCCCGAGCGTTCTTTGTCCTTGACATCAGTATCACCACTTTTAAAGCGTCTAAACCAGTATTCACACGTCTTAATTGATGGGGCAGAATCACCATAAGTTTCCACAAGAATTCTATAACCGTCAGCCGCAGTTTTCTTTTGATTAAAAAACAAAAGCAACGCATGTCGAAAATGCTGTTTCGGAAGTTGCATTTTTACGATGATATAAACAGGACTGTTATTGCATCTATTGCTATAATGCTACTAAATGTCATGGATAATGTCAAGACTGTAAGAAACAACAGTTATCGGAAACAGCTATTGGAACAAACTGACACTACAGCCATCTGTTGCAAAACCCTCAAAACTAAATCACACTCCTAATACTTGAAGTAATGCGTATATTGATATGACTACGCAGACGAAACGTACAATTCATGCGGGCATGTCGATTTGTCAAACAGTAATCATTCTGCGGCTCTTTACGCATGGTTAACAAGTCAACGTGCGTAAACACGTTTTACGAAGATGTTATCAGTCAGATATCGAATTACGGGGTTGCTGCTTCGTGTGATTGCACGCGTTCTATATTTGTCGATGGACGATGGGAGTGAATCCTGATTGCGCCGTTAATTTTCGACCGACCGATTATTTGCAATACGCTTTGTCGCTACGTATGGGATGTCCATTGGATTGGGGGGAGGAGATGCGATGTCAGTCGTGGGTGTTTCGTGGCGCCGTGATGGTGGTGACGCAAATGTACAACATGGAATATATCCCATCGACGTAACGTTATTCAAGCTCGCGTAGCGGTCCAGCAACGTGAGCACCGGACAAACAGTGCCGATGAAAGGCCCGTAAAACGCACGTTGATAAATTTCGATGCAGATTTAATCGTGAATAATTAACCTTTTCACTTCTCACACCGAATATAGTCGCTATCCATGAAATGGTTTCTAGACTAAATACAATACAAGTTTAAATAAAATATAGGTTTTTTTCAATTTTTTAGTTTTAGGGAAATTAAAAAATACAAGTTTAAATAAGTATTGTTTTAATGTAAATTTTATTTTGCTTTTGCGCTTGTAAAGTTATATCCTTAATGTATTTTATGTATTTTGCATCTTTAATAAATTAATACTGTGGAAATAAATAAAGGACGTGGTTCTATTGCTCAAATACATAATGTTAGCGGTCTACATTGTCGTACTTTATACCGCTATTGGATCGACGCTACTGTAGTGGGAAGATCAATTATAATGAATATACGCATTATATCGAATTATGCAACGCCGATTATTATTTTAAGTTTTGATTACGCGTTACCGAACGGTTATTCATTATTAATGATCTTTTCGCGTCATTCATTGCAGCGCTCTAAAGCATGCTAACAATAATAATGAATATTATATGCAATATGGTCTATGTTCATAAATTACAAAGAGTAAAAAAGCGTAATTAATAACATTCACACCTTCTGGCATGCAGCTTTGGATCGAATTTCTACTACGCGATTTTTAATTTTGCTAAGACGACTTTAAGCGGGGAGCCTGCTTTAGAACGTTGAAAATAAGGTATAATTTTACGAATTGTTTTGGAGAAACTATACAGCGGATCATTATAAAACTTTGATGCATTTATTAGTACATGTTTAAAGATAAAAAAATTATTTTTTTATTTGAATATATCGCCTGTAGAGGTCGTCCTGGAGGCATCTTAGTGCAGCCGGCATTGTAAATTGGTGAGCATTCTCCTGCCTCCAAATTTCATCCAAACTGAAAAATTGAAATATTTTCTCGTTATTTATGAATTTCCATCGTCAATGAACCTTTAATATTCATAAAAATATTAAGTTAAACAATTCGTTTTGCATGAAAAAGTTCAACAACTTTGTCTAAAAATCGTACTTTTGTGTTCTAAGCTCCACCATTGTGGCACTTTTCAACTTTTTTCTTCTCTCTTTGGTTCATCGACGATGGGAATTCATAAATAACGAGAACATATTTCAACTTTTCAGTTTAGACGAAATTTGGAGGCAGGAGAATGCTCACCAATTTGCAATGCCGACGACGCGGCTGCACTAAGATTTCTCCAGGACGACCTCTACAGGCGATATATTCAAATCAAAAAATAATTTTTTTATCTTCAAACATGTACTAATAAATGCATAAAACTTTGATGCATTTATTAGTACATGTTTAAAGATAAAAAAATTATTTTTTGATTTGAATATATCGCCCGTAGAGGTCGTCCTGGAGGCATCTTAGTGCAGCCGGCATTGTAAATTGGTGAGCATTCTCCTGCCTCCAAATTTCATCCAAACTGAAAAATTGAAATATTTTCTCGTTATTTATGAATTTCCATCGTCGATGAACCTTTAATATTCATAAAAACATTAAGTTAAACAATTATTTTTGCATGAAAAAGTTCAAAAACTTTGCCTAAAAATCGTACTTTTGTGTTCTAAGCTCCACCATTGTGGCACTTTTCAACTTTTTTCTTCTCTCTTTGGTTCATCGACGATGGGAATTCATAAATAACGAGAACATATTTCAATTTTTCAGTTTGGACGAAATTTGGAGGCAGGAGAATGCTCACCAATTTGCAATGCCGGCGACGCGGCTGCACTAAGATTTCTCCAGGACGACCTCTACAAGCGATATATTCAAATAAAAAATAATTTTTTTTATCCTCAAACATGTACTAATAAATGCATAAAACTTTGATGCATTTATTAGTACATGTTTAAAGATAAAAAAATTATTTTTTGATTTGAATATATCGCCTGTAGAGGTCGTCCTGGAGGCATCTTAGTGCAGCCGGCATTGTAAATTGGTGAGCATTCTCCTGCCTCCAAATTTCATCCAAACTGAAAAATTGAAATATTTTCTCGTTATTTATGAATTCCCATCGTCGATGAACCTTTAATATTCATAAAAACATTAAGTTAAACAATTATTTTTGCATGAAAAAGTTCAACAACTTTGCCTAAAAATCGTACTTTTGTGTTCTAAGCTCCACCATTGTGGCACTTTTCAACTTTTTTCTTCTCTCTTTGGTTCATCGACGATGGGAATTCATAAATAACGAGAACATATTTCAATTTTTCAGTTTGGACGAAATTTGGAGGCAGGAGAATGCTCACCAATTTGCAATGCCGGCGACGCGGCTGCACTAAGATTTCTCCAGGACGACCTCTACAAGCGATATATTCAAATCAAAAATAATTTTTTTTATCTTCAAACATGTACTAATAAATGCATCAAAGTTTTATAATGATCCGCTGTATAGTTTCTCCAAAAACAATTCGTAAAATATACCTTATTTTCAACGTTCTAAAGCAGGCTCCCCCCTTAACGGAAAGATCGTTGCAGGATCGATAAGTACCTCCGAGGTGGTAATTTAAACGTGATAGATTATTCAAATTCCCTTCATCTAATCCACTTGGCTTGTGACCTTCGGCTTTCTTTCTAACCAACAGCCTTCGGAAAATGGATGCACACGTATTGCACCGCGTTGTTGTTTTCGCTCTCTTAATTTATTTCTTGACGCAATCTTGTCACAATACAATAATTAAATTCTATTTTAGCCTAAAATTTTAAGTGGACGTGAAGTTATAATAATATATTTATGGTACATTTTAATATTTCCAAGTACAATTTAAGAGATATTATTTACTACAAGATCAACTAAATGGCAGTTCTTTACCAGTTTTCATATCTGAAATCTCTAAACGTCGTCAGCATTAGGTGCGTGATGAATTAGCTGTCGGCGAACAGTTTCATTGATTTATTTACTGAATGAATGCGAGACCGGACCGAGACTGGCCGGTATCGAATGAAAATTGGCACACGAACATGCGATTTATAAGTGATACCCGATCGGATACGCCTGGGAAATACGCCGCGCCGTCCGATTAATCTCCCCCGAGTAGAAGCCCCTCCATGTCTGCGCCACGTGCTATAATCAGACATGTAGCAAATTCGAAATGGACCTATCGCAGGTCAGAGAAGTCAGGAATGTTATGTGAGATTCCAGATAGATCGATACATCGATGGCAGATTAATTAACGCTTGGTTACTTGGAGCTAACGCTGATTTGCCGTCCAATAAACCCGCATAGTTAATCACACATTTTGTAACGCGCATAAGTACCCGAGCACGCAAGATGAGACCTCCACGTCGTGCCTTCGATGTATCACACAACGGAATAAAGTACATTGTATTTGTGCGCGTCCGTGAAAAATAATTAAAGAATACCCATGTAATTACGTGCATGGGAGGTCATAATCTGAAATTAGCAGAAATGAATGCCTGACATTCCTGGATGTAATAGATGTGTCAAATAGGATCGATGCGATGCGAGATAGCTGTGAGAGATACATCACTTGGATAATTCGATCTTCCACCCCTCGTCACCTTGACATTTCCTGTTAGAAAATATTTTGTTACAATTTCATAGAAGTACCAAAATTATTGGTAAGAAATGATGTAACAGAAAGTTGTTTTTTAAAGCTATGTACAACTGTTATCGAGAGATATCTTTAATTTTACATTACATACAAAACCAAATGTTATTTTAAATTTTATTGTGTGTGATAGCACGATAATAAATAATGTAATAGTTTCGAATTTATGCCTTTACTTTACAGAAAATATTTATACCTTTATTATCTTTTGTTTCAAGTTATTATCACTATATTTCTAACGTCGCAATTGTCGGAGTTTTTATCATTCTTTATTAATTATTAATAAGCGCTAATTAACAATTAGCGAACACAAAGGAGGCATAGCAATATCGTTTTAATTCCATTATACTACTTCCCTTTCAAACACTTTCATTACTTGCTATAAATAATTAGCGAAACAGTACGTATGAAAATTCTCTCTCATATTTGTTCGATTGTATTGCAAGGAACAAATGCACATTTAATTTTAACGGTGCAATAATTAACAGCAAATGTATCTTAATGATACATTCGCCATATTATCTCATTACGTCATAATGTCAGTCAGTGAGTTCTTGCGAAGGTTCCGCAAAGTTGAATTAATAAACCGTATTATTAGTTCGTGGCACTATACAGTCTCAACATGCATAAGTTCATTGAAGTCCACCGAAGTTCCTTCAGCCATGACGAAATGCGCAACTGCAACTTTGTTCGTAACTCGCCAGTAGAGATTTACCAAGGGGATCGAAGTTCAAAATTACACTAATTATAAACGAATTCGAGCCTTGCGCTTCGTATAAAAACAAATAGTTTTCAAGCACAAAATATGTAATACTTGATGCATTATCTTGAAAATTCATTTTCTATTAGAACTTCCGAGCGTTCATGATAAAACATTATTTTTATTAATATAGGATTAAAGATATTTATAGCACATTATCGGCATTTATGGCAAATATATTGGGTCGTCCGGAAAGTTCGTGCCGATTTTTAATAGATGGCGTTCGAACATGTCTGAATATATCAATGTTATTGAAAACATACGATTTATATACATATGCTTAAAGGTGACATTTCAACGCATCTTTAGGAAAAAAGTTGTTTCAGATAAATTGATTCGTGTCAGTTTTGTACTCTTTTGAAGATGGAAGAAAACAAAGAACATTTTAGACACTTGATGCTTTTCTATTACCGGAAAGGCAAAAATGCCTCACAAGCAACAAATTCGATATGTTCTGTTTACGGAAAAGGCACTTTAGCTGAAAGAACCGTACGTAAGTGGTTCGCTAAGTTTAGAGCTGGTGATTTTAACCTTAAAGACCAAGAACGCTCGGGCAGACCCTCTACTACTGATGATGACCAAATCAAGACACTGATCGAGAATAACCCGCGCTGCACGACACGTGAATTAGCAGAGATACTGAAAATATTTAAAACACTGTCCACGATCATGTAGTGAAGCTTGGTTACGTAAGTCGCTATGATGTATGGGTTCCGCATAATTTGGTCGAAAAAAATTTAACGGATCGCATTTCCATCTGAGACTCGCTGTACAAGCGCAACGAAAACGTACCATTTTTGAAGCAATTAGTGACGGGTGACGAAAAATGGATCATTTACAACAATGTAGAACGAAAAAGATCCTGGGGTAAGCGAAATGAACCAGCATTAACCACTCCGAAAGCCGGCCTTCATCCAAAAAAAGTCATGCTCTGTGTCTGGTGGGATTGGAAAGGAATCCTATATTATGAGCTCCTACCACACAACCAAACGATAAATGCAGATAAGTACTGCTCGCAACTGGACGAATTAAAGACAGCGATTCAGGAAAAACGTCCAGAATTAGCCAATAGGAAGGGCGTCGTGTTTCATCAGGACAATGCCAGACCTCATGTTTCTTTGACTACCCGACAAAAATTGTTGGAGTTTGGCTGGGATGTGCCACCTCACCCACCGTATTCACCAGACATTGCACCTTCAGACTTTCACTTATTTAGGTCTTTGCAAAATTCTCTTAGTGGCAAGAACTTCAACTCTTTGATCGACATAAAAAACCACCTTGAGGAGTTTTTCGCCGAGAAACCTAAGAAGTTCTGGGAGAATGGAATCTTCCAGTTGCGTGAAAGATGGACAAAGGTTGTGAAACAAAACGGTGCATACATAAGTCAATAAATATTTATCGACATAAAAAAATGTTGCCTTTGAATTTTCCTTCAAAATCGGCACGAACTTTCCGGACGACCCAATAGAATGAAAAAGATCCTGGGGTAAGCGAAATGTACCAGCATTAACCACTCCGAAAGCCGGCCTTCATCCAAAAAAAGTCATGCTCTGTGTCTGGTGGGATTGGAAAGGAATCCTATATTATGAGCTCCTACCACACAACCAAACGATAAATGCAGATAAGTACTGCTCGCAACTGGACGAATTAAAGACAGCGATTCAGGAAAAACGTCCAGAATTAGCCAATAGGAAGGGCGTCGTGTTCCATCAGGACAATGCCAGACCTCATGTTTCTTTGACTACCCGACAAAAATTGTTGGAGTTTGGCTGGGATGTGCCACCTCACCCACCGTATTCACCAGACATTGCACCTTCAGACTTTCACTTATTTAGGTCTTTGCAAAATTCTCTTAGTGGCAAGAACTTCAACTCTTTGATCGACATAAAAAACCACCTTGAGGAGTTTTTCGCCGAGAAACCTAAGAAGTTCTGGGAGAATGGAATCTTCCAGTTGCGTGAAAGATGGACAAAGGTTGTGAAACAAAACGGTGCATACATAAGTCAATAAATATTTATCGACATAAAAAAATGTTGCCTTTGAATTTTCCTTCAAAATCGGCACGAACTTTCCGGACGACCCAATAGAATGAAAAAGATCCTGGGGTAAGCGAAATGAACCAGCATTAACCACTCCGAAAGCCGGCCTTCATCCAAAAAAAGTCATGCTCTGTGTCTGGTGGGATTGGAAAGGAATCCTATATTATGAGCTCCTACCACACAACCAAACGATAAATGCAGATAAGTACTGCTCGCAACTGGACGAATTAAAGACAGCGATTCAGGAAAAACGTCCAGAATTAGCTAATAGGAAGGGCGCGTGTTCCATCAGGACAATGCCAGACCTCATGTTTCTTTGACTACCCGACAAAAATTGTTGGAGTTTGGCTGGGATGTGCCACCTCACCCACCGTATTCACCAGACATTGCACCTTCAGACTTTCACTTATTTAGGTCTTTGCAAAATTCTCTTAGCGGCAAGAACTTCAACTCTTTGATCGACATAAAAAACCACCTTGAGGAGTTTTTCGCCGAGAAACCTAAGAAGTTCTGGGAGAATGGAATCTTCCAGTTGTGTGAAAGATGGACAAAGGTTGTGAAACAAAACGGTGCATACATAAGTCAATAAATATTTATCGACATAAAAAATGTTGCCTTTGAATTTTCCTTCAAAATCGGCACGAACTTTCCGGACGACCCAATAGAATGAAAAAGATCCTGGGGTAAGCGAAATGTACCAGCATTAACCACTCCGAAAGCCGGCCTTCATCCAAAAAAAGTCATGCTCTGTGTCTGGTGGGATTGGAAAGGAATCCTATATTATGAGCTCCTACCACACAACCAAACGATAAATGCAGATAAGTACTGCTCGCAACTGGACGAATTAAAGACAGCGATTCAGGAAAAACGTCCAGAATTAGCTAATAGGAAGGGCGTCGTGTTCCATCAGGACAATGCCAGACCTCATGTTTCTTTGACTACCCGACAAAAATTGTTGGAGTTTGGCTGGGATGTGCCACCTCACCCACCGTATTCACCAGACATTGCACCTTCAGACTTTCACTTATTTAGGTCTTTGCAAAATTCTCTTAGCGGCAAGAACTTCAACTCTTTGATCGACATAAAAAACCACCTTGAGGAGTTTTTCGCCGAGAAACCTAAGAAGTTCTGGGAGAATGGAATCTTCCAGTTGCGTGAAAGATGGACAAAGGTTGTGAAACAAAACGGTGCATACATAAGTCAATAAATATTTATCGACATAAAAAAATGTTGCCTTTGAATTTTCCTTCAAAATCGGCACGAACTTTCCGGACGACCCAATAGAATGAAAAAGATCCTGGGGTAAGCGAAATGAACCAGCATTAACCACTCCGAAAGCCGGCCTTCATCCAAAAAAAGTCATGCTCTGTGTCTGGTGGGATTGGAAAGGAATCCTATATTATGAGCTCCTACCACACAACCAAACGATAAATGCAGATAAGTACTGCTCGCAACTGGACGAATTAAAGACAGCGATTCAGGAAAAACGTCCAGAATTAGCTAATAGGAAGGGCGCGTGTTCCATCAGGACAATGCCAGACCTCATGTTTCTTTGACTACCCGACAAAAATTGTTGGAGTTTGGCTGGGATGTGCCACCTCACCCACCGTATTCACCAGACATTGCACCTTCAGACTTTCACTTATTTAGGTCTTTGCAAAATTCTCTTAGCGGCAAGAACTTCAACTCTTTGATCGACATAAAAAACCACCTTGAGGAGTTTTTCGCCTAGAAACCTAAGAAGTTCTGGGAGAATGGAATCTTCCAGTTGCGTGAAAGATGGACAAAGGTTGTGAAACAAAACGGTGCATACATAAGTCAATAAATATTTATCGACATAAAAAAATGTTGCCTTTGAATTTTCCTTCAAAATCGGCACGAACTTTCCGGACGACCCAATACTTGAGTCAAAACTCAAATTTTTATTTTCTCAAAAACTGAATTCAAATATACAAAATATTTACATTTTACATTATATTATTTTAAATTATATTCATTATATTGACTTTAAACGTGCTCATTACGGTGAAACTTGTTGAACTAATTTGAAGAGCTTTCTTTTAACAAAGTGTTCTAAATTTGCATGTTTTTAACGTTTGAAATTACAAAAACTCGTCTGCTTTACATTTTCAAGTTTTGTGGTGAAGTGGAATTGTTTTTTTACCTTTTGTTAGAGAGCGAGCAAATATTTTTCCTGCGAATTTGTCTATCCAACCTGCGGCTATAGTTCACCCATCTTTAGGCTAGAACAACGGAAAGGTTGAAACAGCATAAAATATTCTTGTAGCTCGCCTGATGGAGAGTAATGATTTCAAAATAGAAATGGATTAAATTGTGAAACGTTGCCTCCGGTCATCCTCACGAGCCTCTTGAACGTAATGCTATCGTAAAAGTTAGTTAATGGACACAGTTATTTTAAGCGATTGTTTTTCCTCGCAGACAACGTGTTTCCGGTATGTAAGCTTAAATTTCTTTGAGAGAAACACGTTCGTCGCGACAAAGCACACTCTCCAACGACTCTGCATTGCTGTGATATTGCAAGTATAAAGTACGCACCATAACAGTCGTGCGACAGAAAATATGCAGATTTATGCATTTTTACGACAGCATGCGCACATTTTATAAAGAATTTATTCGAAAAATCTGAATTACATGCGAAGGAACGAAAGGATAAAGCATAATGCAATACCTTGGTACAATATTTTATTAAATATTCACTTCTTAATGAATTTTCTTTAAAAAAAAGAACTTTTATTTTTTTATTTCTTCATTAAAACCTATCTTTGAACAATGATTTACTTCGATCCTTAATGTTATTAAAATAAACATTGCAAATAAAAGCTCGTTTGTTGTAAGTGATTATTATATTTAATTGATAAATAAAAATTCATATTGTACTACAGAAATGATAATATACTTTCCACAATGTGATCACGTTTGCGACATATATATTTATGTACAATATAAAACGTTTATATTACACACAGATGTTTATTCGCGAATTGTGAATGTTCTGACTGCGTAGATTACTACAAGAATTCAATCGCTTTCAACAACAATGTATAATTACACAATCACGTTTTGATATTGTGCATACAACTGATATTTGCAACTCACTCATATAGCCGGCTTACAAATACAGATGTACTTATCACATGCAGTATTTACGCGCAAACTAGAAAGTTAATGGCATTAATGATTCTTTTTTTCTAAAGTGAATCAACTTTTTAAGCGGTCAAATGGTCATAGCTATAAAAGCGTTGTTTTATTCTTTACGAGTTTATCAGCTCAATTTAAATATTATTATAATATAATTAATTTCTTTCTAAAATAGGTTGCATTAGTCAATTTTCGTTCGTACACTTTGACGTAATAAGCAATACTAGCAAATGCTTTCACATAAAAATAAATTTATTGATATACTATTAACATAAAACATATTAACTGTTCAACTTAATGCTCGCATATTGCCACTTGCAAATTGAGATTTGATATTCATGGCGAAGATTGCGGTCATGTTATACACGCAGTGACTATCACTGGGAATAGTAAATCACACAGCAAAACACAGCCCTGAAAATGTACAATGCATTATTCATCGAACAAGCAGGATAAAGTAAGAAGCTTAATAGTTTCGTCTACAAAGCAAACCTGAACTATTATGTTCCTTTGATCGAAGCCGGTACAATAAAACTCGAATATATTTAATTTTAGTGTAATTAAATCATTCTCGCACAGACAAAATTTTAAATGGACTTATATTAACTTCATATATGTTATCTTTGACAAGTAATAAATGTTTTGATCGAATCTTTTTTTGTCTTTATAGTTTTTTTCTTTAATCAGATTTTTTTTAATTATAGACTTTAATGTCCTTCTTTATCAGATTTTTGAACTCTGAATTGAATGAAAATGTTTCATTTTTTACCGCGACCGATATTGATTATTTAAGTTCCGTAGTATCGGGCTTCCTGTTTCCATCGCAAAGAACGCGCATTCCGACACGCAATATTAAGACTCGCTCGACTTCTCGACCGGATATTAATACCGGAAGTTGACGTTCAGTCAATACGAAATCCTAGAAATTACGTCTCGGAATTCAAATGCATCTATACATCGAATCACTTGCAAATGCGTTGCGTACCTAGTTATCAAGGATATCAGAGCAAACAGATTTCCATGGTATCGCGTGACAATGACAAATAGATCAAGCGCATCTATACACGCATCATTTATACTTTGATCTCACTTGCTATTAATGGAAAATCAATTTCCACGTTTAAACATATTGAAAGATGTTGCATAAATAAAACTTTTCTTTCTTAAGATACATCAAATACATTCTGTAGTATCTATATTTATAATATAACAATATTTTCTGTAGATTATTTATATCAAGGTATGTCGTAAACGTGAGATATAAAAGTGTTTTTAAATTTCCAGGAATCGAGCTTCTATTTAATACGGCATGCGAATTTCTGCCAGCGATGCCCGTACGAAAAGAGAGTGACACGAGTCTTTTTCAAACAAACATTGACCTTTCAGCCATGAAAACGTACAGCGGAAAAAGCAACCGTAGCAGTAAAGTTATACCTCTGCTTTGCAATGCTGCTGCGTGTCGTTGTTGAAAATATTTATTTTCCTGGCAATTTCGCGCGCGACAAATGATGCGACATCGTTTGATATGAATTGTTTAAACGTATCAACATCAAAAGTTTAAATCATTGACACAATTATTTGTACGATGAAACGTTGCAGATTCCAATACGGTCGGAATATCCGTTCGCAGCTCCGAGCTTTTCACTGAAATTACTACCCCGTAATTTATACTAATTAGTGTAGCCTTCGATAAAATCTCCTTGTATGCGCAACTTCTCTCACATGGGCAGTATTATCAAGGCCGTTATTATCACCGTGTCACGGCCAAATTTGTAACATTTTCAGTGTTTCTCTAGTGATTATCATGGTAGCTTGCACAACATGTTTTTCTGAAACTTTTCCCTTTTGCACTCGGTGCAAACATCATATGTATTATGGAAGCTTTTTGTTACTCATTCAATCTTAAATAGGAAAACGGCTGGAAAATACTCAATGCATTGAGAAAGAGTCTAAGTGTATTCAATATTTTGCATTTTTTGAGTTAAATAACATCAGTATTTATAAATGAGTGGCTTTTTATAAAATAATTTGAAGAGATTTAAGTAAGTAGAATCAAGTAGCAAAAATAAACTGCATATTTACATGTTTACTTGATGCCTCCCACGGGAATCTAATAAGAGCAAGTGGCATGCTCTCGTGTTGGCGGGAGGATCGAAGATTTGTCACCGCGATATTTACATCGCAAGGACGAGAAAATTAGCAATGCATAACTTGATGAGAACGAAATCTGAATATTCATCGCGATATTCAATGAGTGAAACAGCGGAGTGACTATACTCGGAATAGATATTCCGTGCCTTTGCGCTGAAACCGCCGTATTACTATTAAAAAACTCATGCATATACATTAAAAAACATAAAATCCACGTAGTCCGGGCTTTATCGGATAATCACCTTGCTCATCAGAAGAAACACTCAAGCTATTTCTTCAGCGAAAGAGCGCGTTTTTCAGCGGCGGCCGCGAACGATGACTTGTGAATTTTAGAATATCTGTGGAATTACACGAGATGTCAGAAAATGTTCTTTTCTTTTTTATGTTTCACGCGAAACCTGGAAATAAATAAATATGCATGCATTTCCCATAACTAAGCAACTAAATCGATTATATGTAGAGGAGAATCCCCTATTATGAGATATGCTCCTAATATGAGATAATGGAGTTTCTGCTAAACTAGTGAGCACTATCTGTTAATTCCACCATAAACTTATTACTCTTGGTGTAAAATGTATTTAGTGAAAAATTCATTGTTCGTTATTGCGTTTAGCTTTTGCAAGAAAAGGTTTGTGAAATTGTGAACATGTCAAAGGAACTTAAGGTAAGTCTTTAAACCTTGTTTATTACATAATAAAGAAATGGTTGGCAATAAATTCAGTATGCAATGATAGAGTAGAATCGTAGTGACAGGAAAATACGCGATTTGTTGAATTGCTTAATTGTAGAGGTTAGATTTCATGATCGCGGAACCGCTAGGCGCGTGGCTCGTATAATGAGATATTCAGAGTACTCTTAATATGAGATAATTATTGCTCGAATATGAAGAGTATGTAGTGTAATAAAAAGAAAGAAAATACTACTTAAGGTTAAAGAACAGTTAATACGAATTTATATTATGAATTTTTGTGTATTTAATTTTATAGAATCTGACTATGGAAGTTAGAGAAACGAGGAAGCGTTGACAGTGGAATCGTGAAGATTTGGCGAAGGCTGTGGCAGCAGTATTTTTATAAAAATATCTAATAAAGTTTTTTACTTGCAATACTGATGTATTTTGCACTTTTAACACCGATTTCTCAAGGTATCTTATATTAGGAGCACACTTTCGCGATCTTGCGTAAAGCTGTTTTTTCAAATTTTTTTAATTTTCAGAAAAAATAATATTTAAATTAGATTTTTCATTTCACCAACCTAAAGCTTATTAAATTCTCTTCAAGGGAATGTATTACATTTTTAAATTCTGCCTATAGATTTCCTCACATTCGGCAAAATCGATATGGTATCTCATAATCGGGGACTTTCCTCTACATCATTAAGGGGGGAGCCTGCTTTAGAACGCTGAAAATAAGGTATATTTTCCGAATTGTTTTTGGAGAAACTATACAGCGGATCATTATAAAACTTTGATGCATTTATTAGTACATGTTTGAAGATAAAAAAATTATTTTTGATTTGAATATATCGCTTGTAGAGGTCGTCCTGGAGAAATCTTAGTGCAGCCGCGTCGCCGGCATTGCAAATTGGTGAGCATTCTCCTGCCTCCAAATTTCGTCCAAACTGAAAAATTGAAATATGTTCTCGTTATTTATGAATTCCCATCGTCGATGAACCAAAGAGAGAAGAAAAAAGTTGAAAAGTGCCACAATGGTGGAGCTTAGAACACAAAAGTACGATTTTTAGGCAAAGTTGTTGACCTTTTTCATGCAAAAATAATTGTTTAACTTAATATTTTTATGAATATTAAAGGTTCATCGACGATGGGAATTCATAAATAACGAGAAAATATTTCAATTTTTCAGTTTGGATGAAATTTGGAGGCAGGAGAATGCTCGCCAATTTACAATGCCGGCTGCACTAAGATGCCTCCAGGACGACCTCTACAGGCGATATATTCAAATCAAAAAATAATTTTTTTATCTTTAAACATGTACTAATAAATGCATCAAAGTTTTATGCATTTATTAGTACATGTTTGAAGATAAAAAAATTATTTTTGATTTGAATATATCGCTTGTAGAGGTCGTCCTGGAGAAATCTTAGTGCAGCCGCGTCGCCGGCATTGCAAATTGGTGAGCATTCTCCTGCCTCCAAATTTCGTCTAAACTGAAAAGTTGAAATATGTTCTCGTTATTTATGAATTCCCATCGTCGATGAACCAAAGAGAGAAGAAAAAAGTTGAAAAGTGCCACAATGGTGGAGCTTAGAACACAAAAGTACGATTTTTAGGCAAAGTTGTTGAACTTTTTCATGCAAAAATAATTGTTTAACTTAATGTTTTTATGAATATTAAAGGTTCATCGACGATGGGAATTCATAAATAACGAGAAAATATTTCAATTTTTCAGTTTGGATGAAATTTGGAGGCAGGAGAATGCTCACCAATTTACAATGCCGGCTGCACTAAGATGCCTCCAGGATGACCTCTACAGACGATATATTCAAATCAAAAAATAATTTTTTTATCTTTAAACATGTACTAATAAATGCATCAAAGTTTTATGCATTTATTAGTACATGTTTGAAGATAAAAAAAATTATTTTTTGATTTGAATATTCGCTTGTAGAGGTCGTCCTGGAGAAATCTTAGTGCAGCCGCGTCGCCGGCATTGCAAATTGGTGAGCATTCTCCTGCCTCCAAATTTCGTCTAAACTGAAAAGTTGAAATATGTTCTCGTTATTTATGAATTCCCATCGTCGATGAACCAAAGAGAGAAGAAAAAAGTTTAAAAGTGCCAAAATGGTGGAGCTTAGAACACAAAAGTACGATTTTTAGGCAAAGTTTTTGAACTTTTTCATGCAAAAGTAATTGTCTAACTTAATGTTTTTATGAATATTAAAGGTTCATCGACGATGGGAATTCATAAATAACGAGAAAATATTTCAATTTTTCAGTTTGGATGAAATTTGGAGGCAGGAGAATGCTCACCAATTTACAATGCCGGCTGCACTAAGATGCCTCCAGGATGACCTCTACAGACGATATATTCAAATCAAAAAATAATTTTTTTATCTTTAAACATGTACTAATAAATGCATCAAAGTTTTATGCATTTATTAGTACATGTTTGAAGATAAAAAAAATTATTTTTTGATTTGAATATTCGCTTGTAGAGGTCGTCCTGGAGAAATCTTAGTGCAGCCGCGTCGCCGGCATTGCAAATTGGTGAGCATTCTCCTGCCTCCAAATTTCGTCTAAACTGAAAAGTTGAAATATGTTCTCGTTATTTATGAATTCCCATCGTCGATGAACCAAAGAGAGAAGAAAAAAGTTGAAAAGTGCCAAAATGGTGGAGCTTAGAACACAAAAGTACGATTTTTAGGCAAAGTTGTTGAACTTTTTCATGCAAAAGTAATTGTTTAACTTAATGTTTTTATGAATATTAAAGGTTCATCGACGATGGGAATTCATAAATAACGAGAACATATTTCAATTTTTCAGTTTGGATGAAATTTGGAGGCAGGAGAATGCTCGCCAATTTACAATGCCGGCTGCACTAAGATGCCTCCAGGACGACCTCTACAGACGATATATTCAAATCAAAAAATAATTTTTTTATCTTTAAACATGTACTAATAAATGCATCAAAGTTTTATAATGATCCGCTGTATAGTTTCTCCAAAAAAAATTCGTAAAATTATACCTTATTTTCAACGTTCTAAAGCAGGCTCCCCCCTTAATGTAGACAGAAACAAGCGATTTAAACTTGTTTTCTCATTGTAATTCTCATTTCACCGATATTGATCCAACTAATCGCCGAAGGTCGCCAGGAATTCGAAATTTCAGAGACAGACTCGAAATATCTCTTGCTTCAATCTCGCTTCGATCTTGTAAGTCGCAATTAAATCACGGGCCATAGAAGCAAGTGTGAAAGAAGCCTTCGTCACGTCCTCGTCCCTTTTCGCAATTGGGAACTCAATTTCTGAGTAGATTAGCTAACCGATTCCCAGTGGCGAACAGTCGGTCTCTATCGGAAATCGAAACGGCTATCCCTTGCGACACGATGGCTGGGCTGAACGAGATGACGAGAAATCTGTCGGAATTCGACGTATCTCGCGTCATTCGCCGCTGTTGTAACGCAATTTGTTTTCCGTTCCGATGATTGACTTTAGCCATCGTGCGCAGAACGCCAACCGTCCCAGCATTGTTTCCACGTGTTTCCAATTAATGTCGACGGAAGAAGGCACAGGAAGGCCACTTTTCTGAGATTGCTGCTGTCAATACCGCCACTTTCCGCATACGAAACAACTTTTCTATCGAATAAAATCTTCTCCTAATTCACGTGAAACGCATGTTGTTTAAGGCAAAGTAAAACTGAATCTTCTCCATTTTTAAACATTTCAAAATTCAAGTCATCTCAAAATTACTCACAGAAACGATAATGGCGATTTTTAATATCCCCGCTTTACAATTTTTCGAAGAATCTGTCAGGTACATTTTTAATCTCACAAACTCTATCAAGAATCAAGAAGAAAATAAAATGATATGACGGAAATGTAAGAGAAGATTACTGCCGTCAACCTGTCTCCGTTCCTCGCGATAAAATCTACATGTAACAAGGTCTTCGTCTTACACCTCATACAATTGAGCATTGTAGTATGCGAGAAGAACGGCTCTCGAAGTTTTTATCACTCGCGGGACGTTTTCAATAGCGAGAGTACCATCGCATGACTCAATTCTCACATACAAGCTACTTCTTCACAGTAGAAATCCCACTGAAGTAAAAAGACATACTAAGAAATGAGATCTCTCTCCTCTCTCTTAAAGAAAAAGTAATCCCTCCGCGAGTGTTTGATCCACGTAGACTCGCCGTTTTCACATCGTGTCGACGTTGACGCGAAGGAATGAAAGCAATAGCTTTCGAGGATCTGAGACTAATAATATTTGAGGGCCCGTTAGCGCTTAGCGAGCAAGATTGCGTCAAAGAAAGACCTCTCTCCCGCGAGAGATAAATAACTTAAAAGGGTCTGAAAGGGAAGTTTAAGTTTTATTAGTTATCACACCGGATTTCTTGCTGCTCTTACCGCACTACCCTTATTACTTAGTATTCACGGGTTTACCCCGAGATGGAGATTTTCTTTGCCCGCGATTTATTCACGCTACCCTTCGCGACTCATTCGGTCGGATAATCGATTGCTGCGTCGATCGTATTGGCAACGAAGGCGGAAATGAGGGGGCGGACTTTCTCGTCTCACGCAGTAATGATAATCTGCAAGTAGATAATTGTATCGCGGGGAAATCATCGATATTTCCATCACGTTCGCCGTAATGGATTTTTAGATCGGCGCGAGAGAGGCACGTGCGCGCAGTGACATTCGATCAACTGACTTATAAATTGACGGGTAATTAATAAGATATTATAAACGAAGGTTTAATTAACATCGTGCATATCTGCAAAACATAAATGTTCCAGTAATTATAGATTAATAACTTACAATGATAGTTTGAATTACTTCAGTTAATGACTATTTCTTTACAATTATAAATATGCTTGAATGAAAGTTTTCTCTATATGCAATGCAGTGTTTTCGTCTTTCATAGATTATTCCTGTTTGTGTATTCCATTACATATTCCACGAGCGATGCAACATAATGATGAAATGATTAGCTTTCGAATTAACTAATCCTCGCGTCTCGTTTATCAGTTGGCATAATGCAGAAAAGCAGGTGAAGCGTTTAGTATAATTATGACGGGAGGTTATCTATTTATAAATCTATTTTCCTCAATTACTCAGGTTTATAAACACGATGTAACACACGGCATAACACGCCGCTGACATAATCAGCCGAAATCACGAACGGAAGCGAAGCAGAAATATCCCTGAAAGAGACTATTCATTACACGTTTATTTCGAGTCAGAAATATTGCGTAAAAAGTTAGCGAAAACTTAGTCAAAGTTTTAGTCTTGTGTTTTAAGTAAAGTTTCTTTTAAGCTTCGGCCTCGAGATTAAGAAAACTTATATAGCCGTCTGTTGAGGGCAGTTCGAAAAATTATGAAATCTCACATACAAAAGTATCAAAGGAAGCTATGTGTAACATAGTAATCTGTAATGAAATTTCTTGACTTTAATTAAAATTGTTTGATAATTATATAATAGATGATATTTACAATAGAAATTAATAAAACCGTCAAAAAATATATAATATATTTATAAAGTTTACAATATTAAAACTTTAAAATTTGAACTGCTTTTCTTCGACATTTTCAATATCCATCATTTTCTTTTTCTTATTATCATAATACAGTTTCTATAGTCTTCTCTGACGTTGTTCATAAAACAAAATAACTAACATTTAGATGTAACAAAATAACAAGTGAACTTATTGCAATGTAGAAATCATAAAAGTGATAAAAGAGTAATATCCCCTCAAATTGCTGTCTCATATAATCCTATCATTCATCATTATAACATTGAGGTATAATGATTGAACACCAGATTACGAAGGAGGTGATTATTAATCCGCTTACTTTGCATAATATGGTTATTTCCTAATTATTAACATTTCTGTCCCAATTAATGCCCGATCGAATTTCCAGGAATTATTCACGTCGCAAATAGTACAAATACAGCACTTGAAATGGATGTTTCACGAAAAGGATTAAAAATGCGTGAAAGACTGAAGGATAGCGACGTTTGATTTAAAGCACTTATAATAATGAACAAACAAGCTTCTGTTTTCATATATTCGCGCATATAATCTTTAGAGATATATTTATATTTAACCTGCGTGTATGAAAGTAAAAACAAAAAGTGGATAGTATCACTGTATTCCGTGATGAGAGAGGATCGAGAAGCATCCGATGAATTCCGATCGAATTTCCAGGAATTATTCACGTCGCAAATAGTACAAATACAGCACTTGAAATGGATGTTTCACGAAAAGGATTAAAAATGCGTGAAGGACTGAAGGATAGCGACGTTTGATTTAAAGCACTTATAATAATGAGCAAACAAGCTTCTGTTTTCATATATTCGCGCATATAATCTTTAGAGATATATTTATATTTAACCTGCGTGTATGAAAGTAAAAACAAAAAGTGGATATTATCACTGTATTCCGTGATGAGAGAGGATCGAGAAGCATCCGATGAATTCCGATCGAATTTCCAGGAATTATTCACGTCGCAAATAGTACAAATACAGCACTTGAAATGAATGTTTCACGAAAAGGATTAAAAATGCGTGAAAGACTGAAGGATAGCGACGTTTGATTTAAAGCACTTATAATAATGAGCAAACAAGCTTCTGTTTTCATATATTCGCGCATATAATCTTTAGAGATATATTTATATTTAACCTGCGTGTATGAAAGTAAAAACAAAAAGTGGATATTATCACTGTATTCCGTGATGAGAGAGGATCGAGAAGCATCCGATGAATTCCGATCGAATTTCCAGGAATTATTCACGTCGCAAATAGTACAAATACAACACTTGAAATGGATGTTTCACGAAAAGGATTTAAAATGCGTGAAGGACTGAAGGATAGCGACGTTTGATTTAAATCACTTATAATAATGAGCAAACAAGCTTCTGTTTTCATATATTCGCGCATATAATCTTTAGATATATTTATATTTAACCTGCGTGTATGAAAGTAAAAACAAAAAGTGGATAGTATCACTGTATACCGTGATGAGAGAGGATCGAGAAGTATCCGATGAATTCCGATCGAATTTCCAGGAATTATTCACGTCGCAAATAGTACAAATACAACACTTGAAATGGATGTTTCACGAAAAGGATTAAAAATGCGTGAAAGACTGAAGGATAGCGACGTTTGATTTAAAGCATTTATAATAATGAGCAAACAAGCTTCTGTTTTCATATATTCGCGCATATAATCTTTAGAGATATATTTATATTTAACCTGCGTGTATGAAAGTAAAAACAAAAAGTGGATAGTATCACTGTATTCCGTGATGAGAGAGGATCGAGAAGCATCCGATGAATTCCGATCGAATTTCCAGGAATTATTCACGTCGCAAATAGTACAAATACAACACTTGAAATGGATGTTTCACGAAAAGGATTAAAAATGCGTGAAAGACTGAAGGATAGCGACGTTTGATTTAAAGCACTTATAATAATGAACAAACAAGCTTCTGTTTTCATATATTCGCGCATATAATCTTTAGAGATATATTTATATTTAACCTGCGTGTATGAAAGTAAAAACAAAAAGTGGATAGTATCACTGTATTCCGTGATGAGAGAGGATCGAGAAGCATCCGATGAATTCCGATCGAATTTCCAGGAATTATTCACGTCGCAAATAGTACAAATACAGCACTTGAAATGGATGTTTCACGAAAAGGATTAAAAATGCGTGAAAGACTGAAGGATAGCGACGTTTGATTTAAAGCACTTATAATAATGAACAAACAAGCTTCTGTTTTCATATATTCGCGCATATAATCTTTAGAGATATATTTATATTTAACCTGCGTGTATGAAAGTAAAAACAAAAAGTGGATAGTATCACTGTATTCCGTGATGAGAGAGGATCGAGAAGCATCCGATGAATTCCGATCGAATTTCCAGGAATTATTCACGTCGCAAATAGTACAAATACAGCACTTGAAATGGATGTTTCACGAAAAGGATTAAAAATGCGTGAAGGACTGAAGGATAGCGACGTTTGATTTAAAGCACTTATAATAATGAGCAAACAAGCTTCTGTTTTCATATATTCGCGCATATAATCTTTAGAGATATATTTATATTTAACCTGCGTGTATGAAAGTAAAAACAAAAAGTGGATATTATCACTGTATTCCGTGATGAGAGAGGATCGAGAAGCATCCGATGAATTCCGATCGAATTTCCAGGAATTATTCACGTCGCAAATAGTACAAATACAGCACTTGAAATGAATGTTTCACGAAAAGGATTAAAAATGCGTGAAAGACTGAAGGATAGCGACGTTTGATTTAAAGCACTTATAATAATGAGCAAACAAGCTTCTGTTTTCATATATTCGCGCATATAATCTTTAGAGATATATTTATATTTAACCTGCGTGTATGAAAGTAAAAACAAAAAGTGGATATTATCACTGTATTCCGTGATGAGAGAGGATCGAGAAGCATCCGATGAATTCCGATCGAATTTCCAGGAATTATTCACGTCGCAAATAGTACAAATACAGCACTTGAAATGAATGTTTCACGAAAAGGATTAAAAATGCGTGAAAGACTGAAGGATAGCGACGTTTGATTTAAAGCACTTATAATAATGAGCAAACAAGCTTCTGTTTTCATATATTCGCGCATATAATCTTTAGAGATATATTTATATTTAACCTGCGTGTATGAAAGTAAAAACAAAAAGTGGATAGTATCACTGTATTCCGTGATGAGAGAGGATCGAGAAGTATCCGATGAATTCCGATCGAATTTCCAGGAATTATTCACGTCGCAAATAGTACAAATACAACACTTGAAATGGATGTTTCACGAAAAGGATTAAAAATGCGTGAAGGACTGAAGGATAGCGACGTTTGATTTAAAGCACTTATAATAATGAGCAAACAAGCTTCTGTTTTCATATATTCGCGCATATAATCTTTAGAGATATATTTATATTTAACCTGCGTGTATGAAAGTAAAAACAAAAAGTGGATAGTATCACTGTATTCCGTGATGAGAGAGGATCGAGAAGCATCCGATGAATTCCGATCGAATTTCCAGGAATTATTTACGTCGCAAATAGTACAAATACAGCACTTGAAATGGATGTTTCACGAAAAGGATTAAAAATGCGTGAAAGACTGAAGGATAGCGACGTTTGATTTAAATAACATTTATCAGGAAAACCGTTCGTAACAGCGAAGATTGGACGTTAAGCATGAGAAAATGCCGTTCCAAGGAGCCGCCGTGTAAGCACGTCTTGATGCTCTCAAATTAATTAAACGTTCTCGCGCGAGAACCGGTTACGTGGACCGTCGTCCGGCAAATTGCTCTAAATTGATCCTGCGATGACGTTAAACTAATCCCAAGGTCCAGATGCTGATCACCGTGGTCCATCCACGCAAGCATTAACGCCACGTTCGGGTTCATTCGAATTGTAAATGCGGGATAATAGCCGATGCATCAGTGAATTTAAACGAGAATGCTCCGTTTCTCTATCGACGCAGGACTTACCTTTTGCTCACAAACGAGTGGCAGTTATCAACACGGATGTCGCACGGCATCCGTAAGCTCTTCTCCTCTTGCACAAGGGATTAGTGCCTCCTACGCTTTTCTCGTTTGCGTACATTTGTGAGAGATAAAAATGTTCGGCATGTGATCGTCATTGCTGCAACTCAGCAATACCCCCGCCTCGTATCTGCAATTATTAATTAATTTAAATCGAAAAATTTATGATTATAAATTAAAAGCAGGATTTATATAGAAATAATAGATTATGAAATAAAATTTATATGCAAAATATAAAATATCTTCTGCGATATGATAAATGAATAATACAGTTTCAAAAGAGAGATATTTAAATAATTTAAAAAAACTGAAAAATATTAAAAACATTTTTCATACTGCAAAATAGCGCTTATTCTGTATAAAACGAACTATTTGAACTGCGTTAATGCAAGTTCTCATCTAAATATAAATTGTACATTAAAAAAAGATTCACAATATAAACGAGATATATACGCACAATTTTATTCTCATATTATTTTACTGTAAAAGTTTTATACTACTACTGCACAGCTGTGAAGGGACAAATAACTAGAAGTGTGGATACATTTCTGTTTCAGGAAGCAAGCAGATATGACAAAGTCAGAGGAGTGAACGTAAAGAATTAAGTGAAGTAAGTGTGTCAAAGCACATATTACGTTCTGTGTGTCTCTCTTTTTAATGGAAAACTTAACTAAACTCGATATTACGGCAGCTCCTGATAATTAAATGAATCAGTTATCCCGATCAAATTGGAGCACTTCCGGCGCATATCACGAGAATTTTGCCAATAAGCTTCAGGTTATCGAACATGGAAAATCATCATAGTATCACAGAGAACACACTGAAAAGTAAAAAGTGAGTAGAACTAAATAGTATTAAATAAAAACTTCCTATTATTAACGAAAATTGAAACAAATGTAGAAAACAAATATAAAAAGTAATTTAATTTAAGAATTTCAAATAACAAGTTTTCTTGTAAAGAGTTGCGCCACAAGCAACAATTCGCTTTAAACTGAACTGTCTACTAGCAGAAAATTCATATCATCAAAAATGTTCAGTTACTTATTAATCTTTTTAACAGTATCATTTTACATCAATTAACACCATTAAATAGCCATTAATTAAACAAGTTTATTTCACGAAAAGGGGCCACTCGTTTACAGCGTTGGACAACGGTACCAGAGCAACCGGTCACTTTAAGAGCGAGTGATCTCGTTGTGAATCGTTCGTGCTTTTGATGCGACGTGGCAGCCTGGAAAACTTCGCATCATGACATTATACGGAAGAAAACACATCTACGACAAACAGAATTTGACCTAAAGAAGACTGCGTAGGCGAAGAAAAGTGCAGAGCTTTCTGTTGCTGCGAGAGCGACAATGTCAACACTCGGACACGTCACGGACACGCCGTTGCCGTCCACCACTCTTGCTGGGGAACTGACGACCACTCTTGTACCTACCGTCACCAGGATAGACACGCGACTGGATGTCAGCCCCGTTTCGGTGGTCCTGGCAGTCTCCATAGTGTGCATTTTGTCGCCCATCACCGTTACCGGCAATTCCATCATCCTGGCTGCCTTCTATAGATATAAAAGGCTCAGGACCGCCTCTAATTGCCTTCTCGTCTCATTGGCCATCAGCGATTTTGGGGTAAGTCTATCATTATATAAGTCATACAATCTTGGCACTGAAGCACTTACACTTAATTTACTGTGCGTCTAAGACAGTAATTAGCAATATACACTGATAGTTTAATTAGTACCCTGATTGAGACTTCCCGAAAATAAATAATATGTACGTTCACAGATACCGTAGAAGAATCATTATAAAGAGATATGTTGCTACTAATTTATTATTATTTATTTAGGATTACGCTACGTTTTGATAAAAACTCATTTGCAATGCAATTAGATTGGCACTTTTTGTCTTCTTGAATCACCGTCGAAGTTGCTAGTCTTTTATGATATTTTTGCAGAGTAAAACCGATTCCTGATAATATTGATTTCGCGGTCGTTCGACGTCTCTGCGCGAGTTCGCTTTACGAGTCAACTTCCGCGCGATAGCGCACGCATAATCCTCATTTAAATCCGCAATAACCGGTTGGTTGGCTTTTGTTGGCAGGTCGGTGTGTTTATGCCCTTCGGGATGCAGCTGGAGCTCTCCGGTCTCCCGGAAAATGGCGTTTCCGCACTTTGCATCGTGCCGTATTGCATCGTGATCGCGCTTTGCAGCGTGAGCGTCCTGATGACCGTTGCCATTGCGGTGGATCGTTTGACTTCGCTGGCACAACCGCTGCGATATAAGAACATCATTACTCACAGCAGCATAGAGAAATATATTGCCGTCTTCTGGATATACGCGATCGCCGTCGGCCTCTCACCCCTCATCTACGCCCAAATCACCGGTAGAATGCAATCGAACAGGTAAAACGATTTAATATACCTTCATTTCTACCATAGCCTTATCTGTAATAATATTTAAGAATAATTTATACTGCGAAGAAAATATATATTGGGTTGGCCAAAAAGTAATTGCGTTTTTTTCCAATAGATGGACATACATGTCTTCAAATGTAACTAACTTCATTCTAAACCGCAAATTCATTATGTAGGTTAACAACTCACAGTTCAAGCCTGTTTTAGAAAAAGAAAGTACACGATTTCGTTAACAATTGTTTCTTTGCCGTCGATTTCAAAATGGAAAATCAAAAAGAACATTTTCCTCATATTTTCTTTTATTACTTCCGAAAAGGGAAAATCGCTGTGCAAGCTCATAAAAAGTTATCTGATGTATATGGCGAAGATGCTTTAAAACTGCGGCAGTGTCAAAATTCGTTTACTAAATTTCGATCTGGAGATTTTAATGTGAAAGATGCACCACGCTCAGGAAGGCCAATCGAAATTGATGATGACAAAATAAAGGCACTGATCGATTCCAATCGGCGTTTAACGACACGAGAGATTGCTGAGAATCTTAACACATCGAAATCGAGTGTTGAAAAGCATTTAAAACGACTTGGATACATTAGTAAGCTCGATATTTGGGTAGCACATGAGCTCAAAGAAATTCATCTCACTAAGCGTATTGACATCTGCGATTTTCTTTTGAAACGTGAGGAAAATGATCCGTTTTTGAAACGTATGATAACAGGCGACGAAAAATGGATCGTCTACAACAACGTCAAACGAAAAAGATCGTGGAGCAAGCGTGATGAACCTGCTGAAAGCACTTGAAAAGCAGATATTCACCAAAGAAAGATTATGCTGTCAGTCTGGTGGGACTTTAAAGGTATTGTGTATTTTGAGCTGCTTGCAAGGAATCAAACCATTCATTCAGACGTATACTGTCGTCAACTGGATTACCATCAAACAGAAACGTCGAGAATTGGTGAATCGCAAGGGTGTTGTGTTTCACCATGATAACGCTAGACCACGTACAAGTTTGGTCACTCGTGAAAAATTGTTGCAGCTTGGATGGGATGTGTTACCACATCCACCATATTCGCCAGACCTGGCACCATCAGATTACCATTCGTTTCGTTCTTTGCAAAACGCCTTGAATGGTAAAACCTTGACTGCTGATGAGGATATCAAATCGTTGTTGGAATTGTTTTTTGCTGAAAAAGATAAGAACTTTTTTGAGCGCGGAATCATGAAGTTGCCTGAAAAATGGCAAATGATAATCAAACAAAATGGACAATATATTGTTTAATAAAGTTTTTGTTTCCCATGAAAAATTCGCCTTTTATTTATATAAAAAAACGCAATTACTTTTTGGCCAACCCAATATTATATATATTATATATTATATATTATATATTATATTAATATATATTGGGTTGGCCAAAAAGTAATTGCATTTTTTTCCAATAGATAGACATACATTGTCTTGAAATGTAACTAACTTCATTCTAAACCGCAAATTCATTATGTAGGTTAACAACTCACAGTTCAAGCCTGTTTTAGAAAAAGAAAGTACACGATTTCGTTAACAATTGTTTCTTTGCCGTCGATTTCAAAATGGAAAATCAAAAAGAACATTTTCCTCATATTTTCTTTTATTACTTCCGAAAAGGGAAAATCGCTGTGCAAGCTCATAAAAAGTTATCTGATGTATATGGCGAAGATGCTTTAAAACTGCGGCAGTGTCAAAATTCGTTTACTAAATTTCGATCTGGAGATTTTAATGTGAAAGATGCACCACGCTCAGGAAGGCCAATCGAAATTGATGATGACAAAATAAAGGCACTGATCGATTCCAATCGGCGTTTAACGACACGAGAGATTGCTGAGAATCTTAACACATCGAAATCGAGTGTTGAAAAGCATTTAAAACGACTTGGATACATTAGTAAGCTCGATATTTGGGTAGCACATGAGCTCAAAGAAATTCATCTCACTAAGCGTATTGACATCTGCGATTTTCTTTTGAAACGTGAGGAAAATGATCCGTTTTTGAAACGTATGATAACAGGCGACGAAAAATGGATCGTCTACAACAACGTCAAACGAAAAAGATCGTGGAGCAAGCGTGATGAACCTGCTGAAAGCACTTGAAAAGCAGATATTCACCAAAGAAAGATTATGCTGTCAGTCTGGTGGGACTTTAAAGGTATCGTGTATTTTGAGCTGCTTGCAAGGAATCAAACCATTCATTCAGACGTATACTGTCGTCAACTGGATAAATTAAATGATGCCATCAAACAGAAACGTCGAGAATTGGTGAATCGCAAGGGTGTTGTGTTTCACCACGATAACGCTAGACCACGTACAAGTTTGGTCACTCGTGAAAAATTGTTGCAGCTTGGATGGGATGTGTTACCATGATGTTACCACATCCACCATATTCGCCAGACCTGGCACCATCAGATTACCATTCGTTTCGTTCTTTGCAAAACGCCTTGAATGGTAAAACCTTGACTGCTGATGAGGATATCAAATCGTTGTTGGAATTGCTTTTTGCTGAAAAAGGTAAGAACTTTTTTGAGCGCGGAATCATGAAGTTGCCTGAAAAATGGCAAAAGATAATCAAACAAAATGGACAATATATTGTTTAATAAAGTTTTTGTTTCCCATGAAAAATTCGCCTTTTATTTATATAAAAAAAACGCAATTACTTTTTGGCCAACCCAATACATTGGAAAATTGGTATGTAAGATCAGCGTGCAAAGATACGTAAGCGTAATTGCTGCACAAATTCTGAATAAATTTATTATTTAGGATAATCCTCAAGGAAGGAAGGACGGTTGTGTATAAATCTTGGATAAATTTATTTAAAATAATCCTCAAGAAGAATATTACAGTAATGCGCGATTTCTGAAAGAATTACCGATCTTAAGAAAAATTGCTGAGTTTAAATTTATATGGAATAACGCACGGATTATGTAATGGAATACTTACACATAGTTCATTTATTTAGTATTTTAAAAACTCATTTTTCTGCTGCATCTTATTTAAGTCAACGTTCAGAATTAGCAATAATATATATGTAATCAATTTTAAATCATCTTTATCGGGCTTTAGATTATATTGTGATTCCATTCCGTACGAATGAGAAAAATTGCATCAGCAAACAAAACACCTCCGCAAAAATGCTAAAACCATGTTATCTTTTGCTAGTCACGTTCTATAAACAGAAAATATAAATGGATGTACAAGTTTGCATAATATTCTAAATTTGTTTTTGCTAAATTAAATTACTTATTATAATAAAATTGCTTGCACGAGAATACACTAAAACACGTTGCATGTACTGTACATATCAAGATTGCAATATTGTCGCAATTTTTTATTCAGCGTTAAAAAATAAATAAACGCGAATAGTATTATTACTTTGTTGCGATTATTGCTGCGAATTTTTACGACAGTCTCGTTTTTTCGACATTCTAATTGCGGCACATGAACAAGCGAAAGTAAATAAAGATGAGGAAGGCAGTTCGCATCATTTGACGCACGGTAGAGTTTGTAATACTACAAAGGAAATTGCTTAGTAGCGTTCTATTTGCACGTCTCCCGGCAAAAGGGAAAAGGACTATAATGAAGAACTTTCCCTGCACGACAACAGGTTACACGTGTGGTATTATTGCGTGAATATTTGCGGGCAGCTGCGTCGTTTAAAGCACGGGAATAATTTAACTCATCGAGCAAGTCCACATCGGTCAGTTCAGGAAGTCCATTATACTAACGTTTTGTTAATTAGTCAATTAGTTAATTAATCAGCTTCTCGAAACGAATCAGCGTTTCTTCGTTTATTATATCACACACGTGATGACAAACACGTTCGAGCACAATGCGCGTTATTCCTATAAATAGAATAGCGAGAAATTCTATTGAAATTCTGTGCGAAGGAATACATGCATCTGCGTGATCCAGATGCATCGCGTATTATTCCGTGACACGTGGCATCTCGAGGAGGAGGAGTGCATTACACGGATGGCATAATAAGTAAAATCTGGATAACTGAGTTTACGTGTTGCACAAGATTGTGGAGCACGGGGGATAAAAACACAAGTTAAACTTTATTTAGTCTCATCGTCTTCCAGCGCTCGGATATCTAATTTCCATTTCTCATTGTTTCAATGTAAAGAATTAATTGTCAAAGGCTTTGGCGTCGCATGTTTAACAAAGCGCATGATGTTCCATAGCTGTCGAAGAAATGATATTAACATTGCATGCAACTACACACAAAGATGGATTTTAGTTACATAAATTTTACAATTCTCTCCACATATCACTAAGAATTTAGAATAAAGTGCTTTAGTTCTACAACGGAAGATTTTAATTTTCTTAAACAGAATAATGTCCTTGTTGCTCTCGACTCGCAATAATTAAGAGAATTTTCTCTTATTATTATTTATCATTTATTTTAATATCGAAAGTAAATTTTAAATTACAACTGAAGAAAAGATATCTTCGTTCGTATTTTTTTATTTATAAATCTGTATTACTTCGTTAATGAGAACGACTGTAACTCCTCAGACACGAACGTAATTAACTTGATATTTAACAAGCATGCGCGGTATAAATATAAGGTAATTTCACTGCACTAATCGATTGCCATGTGACGCAACTAATATGACGTAAAAACGCATAGGGTCTCGAATTACATCGCCAAGATTTGCAGCAATATTAGCACTGCGGTACGTTGCTTGCACCACCCAGTGAGGCTGAAAGCTTCTCACTTCGTAAGCTCCCCGTACTACAGGTTGTGTACGACCAATCAAGCGGCAGACTAAAACATAGCCACAAAGCCGACAAGAAGGTTCTTTAACCCTCTGACATGTACCTTCGTATGATCAAAGCAATCTAAGGGAACCTTCGGTATCGATTTCATCCGTAGTCTGTTGCACGTCTACTTTGCTGCACTCGTATCGAACGTGACAATTGCGAGATATACAATAATGAAATAAATTTTTATTAGCATTACCGAATATCCGGTATTATTTTAACGTATGCTTCATGTTTTTTTAAAAAAGTATATCATAATGTTCTGGGTTATCTGTATTGTTATTTGGCATATTGCCTAGAGTTCTAGACTATTGAAAATCCTTCAGACCCATAACTGAAAAAGTTCTAGATAATAAAATTTTTTCTTTTTCCGAGGAGTTCTGGCATGATAATATTGTTAATTGGCATATTGCCTAGAGTTCTAGACTATTGAAAATCCTTCAGACCCATAACTGAAAAAGTTCTAGATAATAAAATTGTTTCTTTTTCCGAGGAGTTCTGGGGTATCTATAATGTTGTTTGGCATATTGTCTAGAGTTCTCGACTATTAAAAATCCTTCAGACCCATTACTGAAAAAGTTCTAGACAATAAAAGTTTTTCTTTTTCCGAGGAGTTCTGGCATGATAATATTGTTAATTGGCATATTGCCTAGAGTTCTAGACTATTGAAAATCCTTCAGACCCATAACTGAAAAAGTTCTAGATAATAAAATTGTTTCTTTTTCCGAGGAGTTCTGGGGTATCTATAATGTTGTTTGGCATATTGTCTAGAGTTCTCGACTATTAAAAATCCTTCAGACCCATTACTGAAAAAGTTCTAGACAATAAAAGTTTTTCTTTTTCCGAGGAGTTCTGGCATGATAATATTGTTAATTGGCATATTGCCTAGAGTTCTCGACTATTGAAAATCCTTCAGACCCATTAATGAAAAAGTTCTAGACAATAAAATTTTTTCTTTTTCCGAGGAGTTCTGGGGTATCTATAATGTTGTTTGGCATATTGCCTAGAGTTCTCGACTATTGAAAATCCTTCAGACCCATTAATGAAAAAGTTCTAGACAATAAAATTTTTTCTTTTTCCGAGGAGTTCTGGCATGATAATATTGTTAATTGGCATATTGCCTAGAGTTCTAGACTATTGAAAATCCTTCAGACCCATAACTGAAAAAGTTCTAGACAATAAAATTGTTTCTTTTTCCGAGGAGTTCTGGGGTATCTATAATGTTGTTTGGCATATTGTCTAGAGTTCTCGACTATTAAAAATCCTTCAGACCCATTACTGAAAAAGTTCTAGACAATAAAAGTTTTTCTTTTTCCGAGGAGTTCTGGCATGATAATATTGTTAATTGGCATATTGCCTAGAGTTCTAGACTATTGAAAATCCTTCAGACCCATTACTGAAAAAGTTCTAGACAATAAAAGTTTTTCTTTTTCCGAGGAGTTCTGGCATGATAATATTGTTAATTGGCATATTGCCTAGAGTTCTAGACTATTGAAAATCCTTCAGACCCATAACTGAAAAAGTTCTAGACAATAAAATTGTTTCTTTTTCCGAGGAGTTCTGGGGTATCTATAATGTTGTTTGGCATATTGTCTAGAGTTCTCGACTATTAAAAATCCTTTAAATACACAAATGAAAAAGTTCTAGCCCTATAAATGTTTTCTTTTTCCGAGGAGTTCTGCAGAATGTATTTTGTCTCTGAGACATCAACAGCAATTCTCTTTCTTTTTTTCATTATTTTAAATAATTAGACTTGATTTGCTTTGCAGTGGAGACTGCAGGTTCGACGCGGCTGTGCTACCTCCAGTCAGGGTGTTTCTGGTCGTGGCAGTCTGGGCACCGAGCGCCTTGGTCCTTCTCGGTTGCTACATGTACGTCTACCTCGTCGCACGTGCACATGCACGCGCGATTTACACGGTGGAATTGTCGTTCAGACATCAAACGCAGACGCTGGCGCTGCCTCGTTACGGGCAGACGTTGGCAGTCACAGTCGGCGCGTTCCTCATCCTGTGGTTGCCGTTTCAAGTAAGTATCACGTAGCACATCCTACAAGACCATAGACCATATTTTGTTCAGTGTCGTGGAAAGATTTCCAATCTTTCGCAGATTGCGTCCGTGTAATCCAGAGTGCGAACTGCAGCCGTGAGACTCGCGCCTTTCTGACCCTCCATTAACGCTCTGTCATCACTTAGACGTCAGACACGTGGTGACATCAGTCTCATTCCGCCGCTTCATCGTTGTCCGTACCCGGCACGGGTACTCTAACAAGGAAAGGTTTTTAGGTGTTACACTCGGATTTCAAACATTTTTTGCATGCAGGTAGGGAGGTCCCCAAATAGAAGACAAATTATAAAAGTAGCGGCCCAAATGCATATTTGCGCGCTACGTGCGCAATTTTCGATGTTAGGTTAATTACTCAAAAATGCTATTTCCAATCGAATTCTTTACATTTTTTATTTCACCTAACGCACAACGCTTGAAAAAGAAATCAAAACCAAAATTAAAACTGTAGGAATTAAAAACCTCCCTTGACCAGATCTTTTATGTCCTCGTTATGGATTCTGATCAAATCTATTTAAAGTCGCATACAATAAATCACGCAGAAAGAGCAAACTACGATTTGCGCAATGTACAATTATTCGAAATTGTGTGCATTGGCAGTTGCAGTACAAAATTAGAAAAGTTACGATGCAAATACCATTTTTGAGCAATGGGCCTTTTATACGCACTGTGCTCGCGCGGCACGCGATTACATTAGACGCTCGTATTTTCTAAACACACGCACACACAAAATTATTCAAAGCAATATAAATGTGCATTAGGTGAAATAAAAAATGTAAAGAATTCGATTGGAAATGGCATTTTTGAGTAATTAACCTAACATCGAAAATTGCGCACGTAGCGCGCAAATATGCATTTGGGCCGCTACTTTTATTTTTTTCTTCTATTTGGGGACCTCCCTACCTGCATGCAAAAAATTTTTGAAATCCGAGTGTAACACTTAAAAACCTTCCCTTGTAAGTCTGATATAATGTTCATAAGGTGGATATACGACGAGCAGGCTTGTATATTCGATACCCGTGTCACACCAGCGGTAATAACGCTGCTGGAGAGAAAGCAGGCGGAAAAAAGCACAAAGAAAAGCGGAAGTGAAGCAACGCGGGCACCAAACGCGCCGGGGAGATCGATACCCGGGTCTGACAGGCATGATTAAATTGTCGGGCGATTTTTCAATCTCTCCGGATGTCGAGCACGTTCGTGTATCATTATTCAGTTTATCTTACTGCGCTTTTTAATCTCGGTCGGTGCGAGTTAAGTTTTATGAAATTCACCTCGCATCCGTTGACTGTCATCTCGGTTACGGACGATTAACTCGAGATACGGGAGGTAATGACTTGTTTGCTCTTTGACGCGAACCCGCGTTACTGCGGTACGCGCGCTTTTTACCGCCGCGTTATCTCCGCAAGCTCCGAATCAGACGCACGCATGCACCGGCTAAGAGGATCAAGACCCAAGCGTTTTTATTACGGCAGCAGCGACCGAACGCGTTTATTGCCTCGCGTAAAGTTTCGCTTCGCGAGATAACACGCATACAGCGTCCCCCCCGAGTTTCGTCCCGTCGTTTTTACGTTTATATCGAAGACTAAGACGTGGGTCGATGAGAAGCCGCGAAAGAGAGAACTGAAGTTAGGGCGGAAAGTTAGCTGAAATATCGTACCGCGATCGTGTCTGGTTCGTCCGTCGAACGCTCTTCTTCCAAGAAACGAGACGGGAGAAGAAGAACCCCTTCTGAGCAATATTGCGTGTCAAAGTTTCTCGCAGTTTGTTCGACAACGGAAAAACCTTGAAACCTAAATGTCGACGGACTGGATTACGTGCCAGTCGGATTGATCGATTTCGAGAACAGCGGCGCGTCGAGGATAACAAGGTTTTCTTCATCCAGCTTGTCTTAATCGACCGAAAATCTCGCAGCAAGAAAATCGCAACGCAACTTGTGAAATTACTGAAGCTGAAACGTGATGGAGGTTGCGCTGCTTGCAAGCTGCAAGAAAACGAGAAAATCGCCACGTTGCTCGCCACGGCACTTTGACCGTATTCTTCTTTTTATTTCTTCGTACGTTGCGCTGTGAAAAAAAAGGAAAGCGGAAAACACACTTGCGAACATTTCTCAAGTCCAGCGTGTCGAGGTCTTCCTTGACGCGGAAACCTTCTCCGAGCAAACTGGCGCAATTTAATTCAAAGCGTTCTTTTAGTAGCGCCGCTAAGCGAAAAGTCGTTGGTCACGTTATGAGTTTTACTGGCGAAAGATTCGCATGGAACTTCCACGGGGGCAACGTAGGCACCTCGGGCTACATTGAAATAGATTTAAACCCACGTCAGGTGCGCTCTGGAAGTTACGTTGAAAGGGACACGCGATGCATCGTAAAATAATTTTCATACGTGGGGTGAGTGAGACTTCAAAGGACTCTCACGCTTCACGTACATCTCTTCGGAAATCGATATCTCTTTTAGCGATTCCATTGTGAAAAAACTTGTCTTTTTTATTATGACACGGTCGTGTTCTCATAACGGCTGGCGTAGCATCGCGCGTAAACGCGGACCCTCCTGAGCTTGATATTGGGTCATTAAGTATGAAACTTTACAAATGTAAAAGCGCCATCTTTAACATTTGTTACCTCAAATTTGGCGCCAGACGTCAGTATCAGGTTAGGTTAGTGTGGTAGATGTATGTTCGCTCTTCAAATGTCATATTTGTTTGTTCAAATATCTTCATTAGTTTTATTGGTGGATTCTTTTTTATAGAACCATGGAAAAGTCCAAAATTCGTGTGATTTATGAATGAGTTCCGCCGTGGAACCACAGTGTCGGAGACAGCTCGTAATATCAACGCTGTATTTGGTGAAGGTTCAACTACTAAAGCAACGGTGGGCAATTGGTTCAAAAACTTCAGAGATGGAGATTTCAGCCTCGCTAATGAGCCACGTGGAAGACCAAAGACGAAGGTGGATAATGATCACTCGAGAGTCGTAGTAGAGTCCGATCCACCTCAAAGTACACGTGAATTGGCATCGATATTCAATGTTTCTATACCCACCATATTGTTCATTTAGCTGCAATTGGTAAGATAAAGAAGTTGGACAAATGGGTCCCGCACGAATCGACCGATGCGCAGCAGGCGCAACGTCTAGAGGCTTCCCTTTCTTTGCTTTCCCGTCACAAAAATGAATCTTTTTTTAATCGAATTGTGACCTGCGATGAAAAGTGGATACTCTACGACAATCGTAAACGCTCACATCAGTGGTTGAACGCTGATGAACCACCGAGACATCACGCGAAACCCAACGTTACACAGAAGAAGCTTATGGTGACTGTTTGGTGGTCCAGGTCAGGTGTTATCTACTACAACTTTATGAAACCTGGTACATCGATAACGGCTGAAGTATATCGCAAGCAACTGGACGAAATGATGCAACAACTTGCTATTAAACAACCGAAATTGGTCAATCGGTCAATGCCAATCCTGTTGCATGATAATGCTCGACCGCACACTGCACGACTGACCGTGGCAAAGCTACGGGAGTTGGAATTGGAAACTCTCCGTCATCCACCATATTCACCAGATCTATCACCTACCGACTATCACTTCTTCCGGAATTTGGACAACTTGTTGGTGGGACAATTCTTCAATTCTCAACAGGCAGTCGAAACAGCCTTCCGCGACTTCATCGATTCCCGTACTCCTGGCTTCTATAGTAGAGGCACAGACCAACTACCACTAAAATGGCAGAAGTGTGTAGATAACATGGGCGCATACTTCGATTGAAAATAAATCATGTCCATGTGCCAAAAAATGCAAAAGTTTATGTTCTATTTGTAAAGTTTCATACTTAATGACCCAATATATCTAACGCGCTTCTCTCTCTGATTGTTTCAGACTTGCATGCTAGTGGACATCTTCTGCGGCACTAACATCTTATCAGAGTGGGCGGTGGTATGGCTGGGTCTGCCAATCCTAGCGCACAGCAGCGCGAATCCCTGGATCTACGCCTTTCATCACGGCGAGATGCGCGTAGCCGCCGGAAAGATCGCCGAGGACCTAGTCGCTCTGTTCGGCGTGACGCCGAGCCGATACGGCTGCTCGCCAACTAGACGCGGCACCAACACGCATCTCGAGCTGGCCGAGGTGAACAACGACAGCAACGAGAGCCGACAGCATCCGCCCGTCGAAGATTGCTTCGCCGCGAAGCATAACATTCTTTACGCCAGCCGAAGGTGCCTGGAAGTGTCGGGCAAGCATGCCATCTCGCCCGAAAAGAATGACATCGACCACGCGGCGTCCTGTAGCAGCCGACCGGTTGATATCATCGAAGAAAACATCCACGATCTCACGAAGATGCTTGACCCGAAGTACATCATCGACCGAAACCACGTGATCGATTCTAATCACAACATCGACAAGATCAAGAATCTCAAGTACTTGCTGGACCCAACCTTCAACAAGATCAGGCACCTGCGACGGCTGAATCACAAACGGGTAAACGGCAAGAACTTCCCGCTGATATCCGAGCCGAAGTTCATATCTTACCAGAATCTGAAGAGCGACGGAGCACATGGCAGTCGCAAGTTTCTTCAGCTGAACGCGTTGTCGGATCCGATGCTGAACGCCGACACCCCCGTGATGGACACCAAGGACTTGAACGAAACGTTGCGCCGCAACAAGATAACTTGTCAGAGGCGGAATTCGAACTTGGCGTCGATGTCGGACTCCAATCTTAAGGCAGGCACAGCGCAGACTTCTGCGGAAGCGGGCCTGAAGCTCTTCCCAGCGGATGAAAGCAACGCGGAGACTCGTGGCTATTCCGTGCAGAATCTCAATCACGGGTACGAGGCAGCGTTAGCGAGACACGCCATGATGCTCTGTCGGCAAATGGAGGACCAACGGAGGTCTCAAAGCAAAGTCTCCGCGCATCCAAGACCAAAGCAGCGCGGCCACTTCGGACGTCCAACCTCGCACTTAAAGTCTAGGCTGCAGAATTCTTCCACATCGTCGACACCCAGTAACACCAGGGCGTCGAGCTCTGAAACGGATAATCCGAAGCGTGGCCAATACTCGTCGAGCATGCCACGTGTGGCTATCACCCCAAACAAGTTGGCCAGTCTCATCCATCTGGATCCACCGCCGAGAGGCACGCGTACGTACAAAATGGACCTTACTGCCAGAACCATGACTCGAGCCCGCAGAAATTTGGACATAATGAGGCATTCCGAGTCGATCAACACGATCGACCCAGTGACGCATCGCGTAACTTTATTGGAGCCTTCCAAAGTAATGGACTCTTTGACCGTTCCGACGATACATTCGGAACCACCGAGTCCCATAGAACCACTTCCCTCGACCTCCCTTCAGGAAGAGGAGGCGCAGAGCCTCGAGATACCAAGGCCCACCGATGACGTCGTCACGCAACGTATTAAATCACCCCTGGGTAAACGAAGTGATCCCGTGAGACACTCGGACCCGGTGATACCGACTGTACTGTTGAACATCGAGGACTTCAGCGAACCGTCCGACTGGAGTATCGATCAGCTGGATCTAGGGAACGATCTCCCGTCCAATAACACTCCCACATTGGAACCAATCGATCTCTTCGAGGCGCTGCTGAAAAATGCGGACAAGGGTGGCAAAGACGCGAGATTACCGGAGCCCATCTTTGCCGAGCACGACTCTACTAGGTTCAGCTCGAGACGGCCATCCGACTCGAAGTGGTCGGAGTCGTCCAGAAGCCAGGAGGTCCTGTCGAACGTAACCGAGCACCAAGCGTTCCCGTCGTCTTACTCGGTGAACGACTTTCAGACCTGCAACAGCGGCAGCGATCTCAACGACCTCACGTCTCTGGATCCGTTCATGTGTCCCGACGCCCTGTCTTCGTCGCTGCGCGAGTCCTTCTTCAGTGCGCCGTCCGTACCCGACTCGGACATCTTCACGTCTTTCGAGGAAAGCGACGAGCCGGTTTTCACGCCCGATTCCGAACGCATCGACACATCGGCATACAACTCAATGTCGACGGTGAATCTGAGGAGGCGCGCTATCGAGGCAGCGTTGCAGAGCAGATCCACGGATTCGGTGCACCGCCCTAGGTACCCGTCGACCCGTTCCTGCGCGATTCTCAGACTGCAGCCGGCGACACACAGCAACAAGTTGCGTATCAAATCTTGCGCGAATTATATCCTGAAAGATCCGCCGGGCAAGAGAAATTCGCGGCTGGCGCCTCTCGCCATCCCCACGCCCACTGATATCTGCACCCCCACGTTCGACGTCGTGTCAGAGATCAAGGGAGATAACGGCGTTGGCGTCAGAGTGTGAGGATGGAAAATGGGCAATCGCAAATCTCAAAGCGTGTATAGAATATCTCGTACAAATGTTTCGCTAGTCGTACAGAACTTTTGTCTCGATGGAGTTTAGGATGAACGGATGCGAGTGAGAGGAATTGCGTATCAAATCTTGCGCGAATTATATCCTGAAAGATCCGCCAGGCAAGAGAAATTCGCGGCTGGCGCCTCTCGCCATCCCCACGCCCACTGATTTCTGCACCCCCACGTTCGACGTCGTGTCAGAGATCAAGGGAGATAACGGCGTTGGCGTCAGAGTGTGAGGATGGAAAATGGGCAATCCGCAAATCTCAAAGCGTGCATAGAATATCTCGTACAAATGTTTCGCTAGTCGTACGGAACTTTTGTCTCGATGGAGTTTAGGATGAACGGATGCGAGTGAGAGGAATTGCGTATCAAATCTTGCGCGAATTATATCCTGAAAGATCCGCCGGGCAAGAGAAATTCGCGGCTGCGCCTCTCGCCATCCCCACGCCCACTGATTTCTGCACCCCCACGTTCGACGTCGTGTCAGAGATCAAGGGAGATAACGGCGTTGGTGTCAGAGTGTGAGGATGGAAAATGGGCAATCCGCAAATCTCAAAGCGTGCATAGAATATCTCGTACAAATGTTTCGCTAGTCGTACGGAACTTTTGTCTCGATGGAGTTTAGGATGAACGGATGCGAGTGAGAGGAATTGCGTATCAAATCTTGCGCGAATTATATCCTGAAAGATCCGCCGGGCAAGAGAAATTCGCGGCTGGCGCCTCTCGCCATCCCCACGCCCACTGATATCTGCACCCCCACGTTCGACGTCGTGTCAGAGATCAAGGGAGATAACGGCGTTGGTGTCAGAGTGTGAGGATGGAAAATGGGCAATCCGCAAATCTCAAAGCGTGCATAGAATATCTCGTACAAATGTTTCGCTAGTCGTACAGAACTTTTGTCTCGATGGAGTTTAGGATGAACGGATGCGAGTGAGAGGAATTGCGTATCAAATCTTGCGCGAATTATATCCTGAAAGATCCGCCGGGCAAGAGAAATTCGCGGCTGCGCCTCTCGCCATCCCCACGCCCACTGATTTCTGCACCCCCACGTTCGACGTCGTGTCAGAGATCAAGGGAGATAACGGCGTTGGTGTCAGAGTGTGAGGATGGAAAATGGGCAATCCGCAAATCTCAAAGCGTGTATAGAATATCTCGTACAAATGTTTCGCTAGTCGTACGGAACTTTTGTCTCGATGGAGTTTAGGATGAACGGATGCGAGTGAGAGGAATTGCGTATCAAATCTTGCGCGAATTATATCCTGAAAGATCCGCCGGGCAAGAGAAATTCGCGGCTGCGCCTCTCGCCATCCCCACGCCCACTGATTTCTGCACCCCCACGTTCGACGTCGTGTCAGAGATCAAGGGAGATAACGGCGTTGGCGTCAGAGTGTGAGGATGGAAAATGGGCAATCGCAAATCTCAAAGCGTGCATAGAATATCTCGTACAAATGCTTCGCTAGTCGTACGGAACTTTTGTCTCGATGGAGTTTAGGATGAACGGATGCGAGTGAGAGGAAGCCAGAGCCGTTTCAGTGCTCGTCATTCGGTAATTTAGAAAACCAATATTATTCGATGATTAGTCTAATATTACATTTCTATTAACTCTTTTATTTATTTATACTTTTACAGTTTTCTATTATGCTTCACTCTTTCAAGAAAATATTCATATCTCCATTTTTCACGTAAAACAATTTGCAATCTTGATCTTCGAAATACTTCCTTAATTAACTTCACAGCTACGTCGTTGAGAACAAAACTTCAGTGTTTTCTCTATTCTAACAAATCATGGGAAATCTCTAAAAGCTGATGTGTGTTGGATTGCAATAGTGCGATGTACCTACAAACAACTCGCGGATTAAAGAATAAGAAACTCTACGACTAGTGTCGCTACTTCGATGGCTGTTCAAGTTAATAAACGTATTTGACGAGTTAGTAAACGTGTATTCGAATTAGTAAAATGTAAAAGAGAAACAGTGCCGGATCTTTTGCGATAACGAGACTAAATTATTATTTGCCTAAATTAGCGGTATTTAAAAATGTGAATTAATATTCATCAGGTATCGAGGGAAAAATACTCTTTGCGCGGTCCAAATAGCTGCCTGCGATCTGGTATCGTTTATGTAAATACCTGATATTAAGCGTGCGATCACGTTTATAGTCTGCGAATCGGCCCGCAAATCAGAATAATTATTCTGAAGTTTTGTGAATCAGAATCGCGTGCCGTGCCGAATCTCAAGTTTCACAACAGTCATCGAGTTAAGCCTGTAACCTGTTACTGTTTGTGTACCTGATGAAAAATGATATATTTATACATATACATCATATTACATATGTTCGCTGACGAGAAAAGTGAATATACCGCAGAAAATTTACTTATTTTTTAACAGACTAAACATTTCTTCAACTTATACAGTTACTTTGTTTTCCATTAACAATGATATACAATGGCAATGTATGAAATCATATTTTATTACATATAATATGAAATAAGGAAGCGTAAGATTGAAAATGACAAACAGATACAGATAACTGAATCGTATACAGCAGCTATAGCAGGAAAAAAGGACCAAAAATGAAACAAAAATATAAATTATAAAGGACATCTAATAGAGTTAGACACACAACCGTTGCATGGGACATGCAACAAATCCGAAGCTATTTTCCATTACATGTTACTTGCTTTTTGATATTTCATTGCGCGCTATTCATAACTACATACTTCGATTTTTCTGAAAACATTTCATGAAGACCTTCAACTTTTATATTATCGCTGTAAAAATCGCTTTGCTAGCTCGAGTGGTGAATATATCTACGACGCGAAGTAATCGTGTCACCCTCACAACTGAAAATGCCAATTAAAGACAAGTACTTTTATACATACGATAACCAAGAGTGAAGTCATGTGTAAATGTAAATTATTTTTATCGTATACTCTTACATACATTTTTCAAAAAATAAAGTTTCCTATATACTCCAAGTACCTAAACGGTGTCTCCGTATTTAAAATAATTTAAAAATCAAACCGTTTATCGGAAAAATGCACATCTCCAAATGCAGGTAGTTAAGAAAATTTTGCTCCATTTACGTTGACTTGCGATTTGTCTTCCATACATCGTAACATGCAAGTATAATAAACAGGATCTGATATATCAGTCTTAGGATTTTCTTTTTCTGCTTCTTATGTATTGTGCAGTAACATATAACATCGCATATCAACTATCGATGAATGTTTTCAGTTAATAATGATTTTAAGTACTTTAAATATATAAACCGTGAAAGGAGAGAATATTTTTGATTCAACTCAAGAAAGTATAAAGAGAATAAATTTGTTATGATTTCTCAAAATATTCTCAAGTTATTTTAAACACATTATTTGATCATTATCTTACAGCAAAGTCACAGCAAGGTACCGAAAATTTATTACAGTATTATAACTTTTCGTGATTCTTCACGGAAGACACCGTTACAATACAAACTCTGTAAGAATAAAACTCCAGTATTCACGGAAGTGACAGGCACTGATATATTTTTATGAACTATCTTTATTGTTGTTTATAAATGTTAAGCATGAGAATGAAATCTTAGATTCACGGCCAATACGACTCCAACCAAAAAGAAGATTAAAACGTAGCCTTCCTTCTACGCTACAGGAACGTGATTTGAGAATAGACATGTCGATTTTCGATAGTACTGGGCATTATACAAAAGTAAAATGCCAAGAAAATATTGATCGAAAAACTAAATTAAATTTCATCATCTTAGAGAAAAAAATTTACCAATACTAAATAATCTTTCATTTATCTATAGGAATCAAAGAATGAACTTGGGGATAAACAAAAAGTATATGGTAATCTCTTATGTAGAGTGTAAAAAAGATGTAAAGCAACAATAAAGCTAACATTGAAATGAATTTCCTTCATACACTAGTTTTAATTCAATACACAAAATTTTTCGCATCAGCAAAAGATTATTGGTGTGTAACAACAATTTAAAAAGAAATAAAGAAATAATAACATCGATATTGCTTAATGTCGATATATAACTTATATTTTTTATTATTGTTTTAATGGAATCGAAAACTATAAGCGAGACCGATGAGATGGTGAAATGTTACATCAGAGCATTGTAGTTATGCAATCATGTATGTTTTTGTATATACAGAAAAATATAATACATTAATTATATTCAAAACGCAAAGAGTATTTTATGATTCTTTTATAAATCGCATCATTCTCATAATTCCGACGGCATTATCTCTCCTAGTGATCCTATCAGTTTCTAGCGGAACTGTTTCGTTGATTTTTTCAAATTGCCAAATCTTTTATGATACTACTAGCTGAACAACTTCATTTGATATCTTTTGCCTATAACATTACGTCGCCGAGGTATTAGGTTATGTTCCGTTTCTGCCATTCTATTGCAAAACCGGATATGGTGACTCGTTACATGATATTCCGCATTGTGTAACGTGTATCGACAATAGGCTACCTCTTAGTAATCACCCGAAAGATAATAGACTGGCCCTTGAAATCCACAGTGAAATATCAATCCAACTAAAGACATACTTTATTTAAGACTTAAAACAATTTTACTTTCACTGTAATTTAAATTTAAATTTCACTGTAAAAAAATGTTTATTAGACATTAACATTAGTTTTTTATGAATTATTTTCCTTATGAAAAAGTATGAAACATATTTAATTATAATAAATTTTTTATTGAAACTCAGTGCGGTTTACGAACTACCGCATGCATACTATTAGGTTGTTCATTAAGTTCTGCGGTTTTTTTGCCCTAAATTAAAACATAAATCTATTGTACTTACACATTTATTCAATCTAGAATGTATTGTCCATCTTGATCGACCACCTTCTGCCAACGTTCTGGAAGGGACATAATGCCGCGTTTGTAGAAGTCGCGCGACTTCTGCGCGAAAAAGTCCTTCAAGTACGTTTGAATATCGTCCACTGAATTAAAGCGCTGCCCGTCGAGATTGTTTTGGAGTGACCGGAACAGATGGTAATCCGACGGCGCAAGGTCTGGGGAGTACGGTGGGTGCTGCATGACTTCCCAGCCAAAGCACTTCAACTTCTTCTTGGTCACCAAAGCAGTGTGTGGTTTGGCGTTGTCGTGGTGGAAGACAACGCCCTTCCTGTTCGCCAATTCCGGCCGCTTCTCCGCCACTGCCTGCTTCAATTTTTCTAACTGAGCGCAATGCTTCTCGGCGTCGATGGTCTGACCGCGCGGAAGCAGCTCGAAGTACAGGACGCCTCGCCAATCCCACCACACACTCAGCATCACTTTCTTCGGATGCAAATCCGCTTTGGCAACCGATTGTGACGACTCACCCGGACCGCACCATGACCGCTTGCGTCGAATGTTGTTATATACCACCCATTTTTCATCTCCCGTGACCACCCGTTTGAGAAAGACCTCCAGCGAGTTCCATTTCAGCAGGGATTCACAGATCATGACGCGGTCCAAAATGTTCTTTTCGGTGAGCTCGTGAGGGACCCAAACATCTGCTTTTTTCGACATCCCAAGCCGTTTTAATCGCTGCGCAACCGTTGTATGGGCGATGTCGAAGCGCTCCGCGATCTCTCGCGTCGTCAGGTGTCGGTCTGCTTTGATTGCGGCCACGATTTGGTCGTCGTCAGTGGTGGATGGACGACCGGAGCGAGCAGCATCGGAGACGTTCACATCTCCGGAACGAAAGCGCGCAAACCAACACTGACAAGTGTCAGCGCTTATGGCCGAGTCCCCGTACACGCCACATATCTCACGTTGCGCGTCCGTCGCTTTTACTCCTTTGCGGAAGAAAAATAGCAAAATGTGCCGAAAATGCACCTTTTGATCCTCCATTTTCAATGAATAGCGCGTACACACAACACGTCAAAACACAACAAAGACTCTGGCGAAATGTCAAGCGTTGTCTAACCTGTCACGGAGTATGCGGCAATCCGCGGTTCAGGCGATGCATGCTATCTTTTTCAATGGACAAACGCTATCTATCAAGAAAACCGCAGAACTTAATGAACAACCTAATACTACTCTACGAGCGCAAGCATTCAGCACTCACCAATGCGCGATGAAATCGCAGTCCATCCTAGTCCATCCATCGATGAAAGTGACCGCTTGCAACCTCCTCACCTCCTGGACTTCCTTCCTTTGTGCACCCTTCATCTTTAGTCTGCACTCTAGTCTTTAGTCTTTAATTTGCACTAACACTCGCGCTAACACTCGCGACGCGCTACTCATGAAAGTTATCGAACGAATATTGTCTGAACAAAATTCACTTCACTTCACTCACCGACTGGCGGCCTGATCCCACGATGAAGTGCTCCGCATAACAAGGCGAAGCTTATTTCCGCAATAGCGGACATTGTTCTGCAATGTATTTGCGAAGATTGTTTGCGCGATATATTTATTATTTTTGTTTTAGAACGATTTTACTTTTATTGCATTTAACAATGTTTTACGTTTCTCTATTCAAAATAAAATTTATAACGCGATCGCGAAGTCTTCTAATATACAGGGTGTTTCCTAAGTAAGTAGACAAACTTAAGGAGAATATTCCTTGGCTTATTTTAAGAAGAAAAGGTCACATAAACATATGTCCTAAACTGCTTTGTTTTCCAAAAAAAAGTACATCACTGTTTTCGTTCACTTTTCATTTTCCATTAGCAAGACCGTACACGAAATGCATATCTGTCATTTCGGCGTTTGTGTAATTTACCATAATTAATAAAATTACTAAACTTAATAGGAACTATAAAGTTTGCGTCAAAGATAACGTGATAGCAGTGATGCCGGATAGCGTGCTTTTGCAGTACGAGTCAACAGCGGTGGGGATGGAGTGGGGATGGTCTCGCGGCGGCCGCGCGGCGCAGTCTGAGACGAGTGTTCACTCGCGGCGCCGCGAGACCATCCCCACTCCATCCCCACCGCTGTTGACTCGTACTGCAAAAGCACGCTATCCGAAAAGTGAACGAAAACAGTGATGTACTTTTTTGGAAAACAAAGCAGTTTAGGACATACGTTTATATGACCTTTTCTTCTTAAAATAAGCCAAGGAATATCCTCCTTAAGTTTGTCTACTTACTTAGGAAACACCCCGTATACTCGCGAGCAGCATATAAATGATATCAACCAATATAACGAGAAAAATTGAACAATAAACTATAATCATGATTAGATTGCAGCATCTTTTAATAAATACGAATAAAATAATTGAAACTTTTTTCATCTTAACTATTCTTTGATCGCGTGTATTTAATCGCACCGTATCTCTAATAGTCGTGTCTCTAATAGCATCGCGAAACCTATGCATATTCGATTAAGTGGATGAATAATTAAATACCGCAATAATATAATAATTAATATAATTCGAGAAATTTACGAAATCTGTGTGGCGCCGTACTTGGCGCAACTGCTGCGGCGAATTTCAGTACCGCTTCGTTCGAAAATTATGCATGTCTACGGCGAAAAATTAAATTAATGATTTAAGTGGTATAAATCTATCATCAAAATATATACAGATATAACATAGGAAGATATAATACAGATTCAAAAAACTGAAAAATATGTTGGATCTAAAACCACATTTGTCTATGAAAATGAACTTCTAAAAATGAACACATTAAGATTTATACCAATCTTCAATCAATAATTCGTATATGCATGCACAAATCTACATAGAAAAGCATCTACTTCTATTACAGTAAATCGCACTGAGTGTTATATAAAAATATATCCACCACCATAGAAAATACTGTTGCTTATCACTTGCCGACCAGCCGCGATTCAGGATCGGCCGCAGTCTGCTGCTTACTCCTGAAACAAAAATCATGAAAAGCTGAGTAACTTTCAGACACGCATTTAATAAATACATAAAGTAAATAATAATATACTGAACTTAATAAATTTATAATGTACTAAAAATTTAATAAAAACATACAATCTATAAATATCGAAAAATAAAAAATATCTATATAAAATATATTAAATCTATTAAATCTATATTAAATTTATATTAAATATATTAAATCTATATTAAATATATTTTAAAAAATATTAAATCCTTGCGGCGTTACGTTGCGATTTGAAGTAATTTAACAAATGAATCTTGGATCACCGTAAAAGAGCATACAAATATAAAATGGAATTTGCGACCTTACCTTCGAACCGATCCTGCTTGGCCCGAACCGGATCCTCCGGTGCCGCGAATCTGTCGCCGAGATCATAACATACGTTTAATCTGTAACAGAAATAATTATTCCACCTTTTATTGTTGCAATTAACACTTGTGATTAATTGATGCAAGTCACATTTCATGGGAGAATTGTATTTATCTCATTAATGAATAATAAAACAAGGAAATGTGACTTTGTGTTAAATAAATCTATCAATTACTCACGTTATTGGCAAGTAATTGGTGGTTGGTGCGGTGACGCCCGCTGCCCTTCCTTTTCCCCTCTTGTCAGTCCTTGGTGCACTCGCGAACATACGGCACTCTCGATGCGACAGCTTCGCGAAGTGCTAAGACACGGCTAAAACTATTCCCTCGCAGTCACCTCAATATAACTGAAAACGAAGGAAAGACGATGTTAGTTTTATTATTGCTGGAAATTTTATATTTCGTATATAGTTTTCACGACTAATTTGTACATATAATTATGAAGTTAGTTTCGATATTTTCTACTTGCGATGCTATTAGCATCTTATCAAATTTTATTCTGAAGTTAATTTTATTTAATTATATTTATTGTCAGGTGAATATTATTCACACTTTGTTCAATGGAAGTATGCAAACGTAATCGCATAAACGTGATCAAAGACGAAAGCTATCGAGATATTCATGATTTGCCATATCGCGACTTTTTACTTACTTTTCGATGGAGAATAAGAATCTGCAATAAAAAGTTGGGGTTTCAATTTAAGAAATTGAAGGTGATCTTCGCGTGACCTTCAAACGACTATTCAAGGTCAAACCAATGGTATCTTATGTCCCCCTCGAAATCGTGACATGTCTGTCTGAAACATTTTTTCGTATCTCTTTTAGTTTTTTAAAAAATCGACTGTATAAATTAAAATGGGCCACCCTGTATATATATAATAATAATAATTAGGAGAGTTAGTTAAATTTATAATTATTCGTGTATTATTCACATTTGTGTATAATATCAAATTCCATGAATACGATCTCATACATATGATTAATTACAAAAGCTATCGAAAAATTCAAAGTGGAGATTATATCGCAAATTTGTTCTTGAAATCCGATCAAACTCAATTAAACTACCCATACAGCACCGATTAATACAGAAAGCTTTCAGGAAGGTTTTAAAATCATTTCAAGATTTCACATTTCATATGCAACATTTCTCAAAGGATTCCGCAATATGTCATACGAAATGTTGCAACAGAAATGTTTCTAAAACCTACCACGTGCAATAAATTTGAAAAAATGTGAATATTGTAAAAAGTAAAATTATATATATATATATACCTAGACCAAGTATTCGATCTTTAGTGAAGCTAACCAGTTGACAAAAAAATGCGTTATCTTCACGTATCCTTTTTTTCTTTCAAATATAAGCGTTGGTTGAACAGAGAATTATATATCTATATAATTCTTTCCTTTTAATCAACTATTTGGAGGAAGAAAAAGGGAAATATATAATATAAGAATGGCTCTTTGTCAATGTGCCAACAATTGACGCTTTTTAAAGGGAAACTTGGTGAATACTTGGTTTAGCTATGTATGTGTATATCTATATACATCTTATATATTAGGTTGGCAAATAAGTTCGTTCGGTTTTTGCTTCGGTGCAACTTCTTTCCAATTCACTCTTGTTTTTCTCGATACTATCGCGCAACTTCAGAGTGCATTTAAAAGTACATGTTTCACATAACCTTTCTGTAAATTTTGGTTTGACTAACATCAATATTGTGTGTGCTGCGTAGCTGTAAAAATGGAAGTAAATAACGTGCAGTATCGTCATATTTTGCTCTATTATTTCAAGAAGAGCAAACGAGCTGCAAAGGCTCATAAAAAGATATGCCGTGTTTATGGAGATGATGCCTTAACAGAACGCGTATGTCAAAAGTGGTTCACCAAATTCCGTTCTGGAGATTTTGACGTCAATGATGCGCCTCGCTCCGGTCGCCCGATCGAGATTGATTCAAGTAATGTCAAAGCTATCATCGATAAAAATCCATCCCAATCGGTGCGAGAGATTGCTACAGCACTTAATATATCTCATATAAAGCGTAGAAAACAATTTGCGCCAACTGGAATACGTTTCTCGGCTCAATGTGTGGGTGCCGCATGAATTAACCGAGGCCAACTTGGCCACTCGCATATCCATCTGCGATTTGCTGCGGAAACGTCAAGAAAACGATCCATTTTTGAAGCGGTTAGTGACAGGAGATGAAAAATGGGTCGTCTATGAGAATGTAACGCGGAAAAGATCATGGGGACACAGCAGCGAGCCACCACAAACAACCTCGAAGGCAGGATTGCATCCGAAGAAGATCATGCTCTCCGTATGGTGGGATTTCAAAGGTGTCACTTACTACGAGCTGTTACCGTCAAGCAAAACAATTGATTCAACCATATACTGCTCGCAGTTAACAAAATTGGACCAAGCACTCCGCAAAAAACGTCCAGAATTGATAAATCGAAAAGGTGTTGTCTTCCACCACAATAACGCCAGACCTCACACATCATTGACAACTCGGAACAAATTACTCAGTCTTGGCTGGGATGTTTTGCCTCATCCTGCGTATTCACCGGACCTGGCCCCTTCCGATTATCATTTATTCCGGTCGTTGCAAAACTCTTTAAACGGAAAAATCTTCAAGGATGAAGAGAACGTCAAAAGACACCTGGATTGGTTTTTCGCCGATAAGCCTCAGATGTTTTACGAACGCGGCATAATGAAGTTGGTGGAAAGATGGCAAGAAGTCATCAATAAAAATGGTCAATATATAATTGATTAAAATTTATTTCGTGTATCAAAAAAATTGTATTTTATTCCACCTTAAAAAACCGAACCAACTTATTTGCCAACCCAATATATTATGTATTTTTTTCATTAAGCATATTTATTATATTAATTAGATTGCAAATATTAAATAAAAACGTACAATAAAAATAATAAATACATTTTATATATAATTTTTATTATAACTTTTTAGTATTTGCAATCTTCTGAATACTCGTATAATAAATTTAAATATAATTTCTGAAGTATTTTCAATTGATTTTAATAAGAGCTTTGTAATTTGTGTGCAACATCATAGGAAAGTTTCAAACTTATTTCAATTAACCTTCAGTAATATATCAAAAAGATCTCAGCTATTTTAATCATCTTTCGGCAATATTTCAGAAAGGTTGCAGATTGATCTGTACCTTTCAGCAACCTTTCTATAAGGTTTTGAATGCAAGTGTCGCGGACATTTTGCTATTCCGGAGTTGTCTCATAACTGTTGCAGAAACATTTTGCAATGTTTATGAGATGCTTTCATCTGTCAGATGAAATACTTCTGAAATATTTCTGAAATGTTTTCGTGCCGTATGGGTAGAGTGAGATTTATATGCACACGCTCGTATGCACTAAACTTGTTGATAGGATTCTAAACGAATTTGTTATAATATTCAGTTAAAAATGACTTATAGATAAAATAGTAATTGCTCATTACTTATTAATGTGATCGCGTCGAAGGGTAACCTAGCTGGGAATGACGCGGCTTGGTAGCGCTCAAGTTTGAGTTGGCTTATTCTATCTTCTATTATTTTCGCTAATCTTTATTCTTTTCTTTGTCTCTCGAACGCCTGCGTGTACGCGTAGTGCAAAAATGTAAAAAGTATACGGAACCAAATCGTTTTATTAAATGTTATAATTGTACATTTGCGTATGACTGATACAATGCGAAAAATACACTCGATTGCGTATAATTACGTACTTGATCGCGTTAACCGCTCGCGTTAACAGGCATCCGAAAGACTGACTTACTTTCCGCTCGATTCTGCGTCGTCAATGCCCGTTCCGAGCCTCCTTCTTCTCTTCCGTGTGATTCTTTAGGGCTCGTGAAAAAAACGACACTTTTCATACGATTATTTTAATATGCGACACTCCCGATGCAATGGTTACAGTTATGCACAATGTATTACGCGAAAATAATTACGCGCGAAACTTTTGTCGCGCGCGTACACGTACTCAGTTAGTCAGTTCAGCGTCTGTAAAACACGACAAAGCAAATATTAGTTCCTTTGATTTATATTTCAAATCGTCAAATATATTCTCCAGGAAATATTTATCTGAATATATATATATATATATACAGGGTGTCCCGGGTTTTAACCGACAAACTGCGGGAGAATATTCTACTAGTGGAAATAAGAAAAAATTCTTATATCGAGTTTGCTTAGAAATGCTTTATTACAAAGTTATAAACCAATATTGAAAAGAAATATGAGATAAGTAACGACGGAACATAGTGTAGAATTTGCAAGGTCGAAGATGTTTATGTTACGTGTATTCACGTGTATTCATGTTCACTATGTTGAAACGATTCAGTATGATTGTTACTTTCACAACAGTAGCTGTTAGATTTCAATCGTCGTGTCAACTAGCAATTACTATCAGAATGCCAAAAGTGTTTTCAAATGAGGAATACACTGATATTCATTTCGTGTACGGATTCTGTGACGGAAATGCACGAGCTGCCGTACGAGAGTATCAACGTAGATTTCCTAACAGGAGAGCACCAGATAGATTTAAAGCAACGAATTACTAATTCAGTTACTGAGATACAACCAAATTTTCAGGAATGTCGTACCGTAACAAATTCCGTACTACGTCGATGTCTAGCTTGTATCGATGCGCAAGGACAACATTTTGAAATGCGTCACTAAATCATTGCGTAGATAATTTATATTTTTGTGAAAAAATCCGTTATTACTTATCTGATATTTCTTTTCAATATTGGTTTATAACTTTGTAATAAAGCATTTCTAAGCAAACTCGATATAAGAATTTTTTCTTATTTCCACTAGTAGAATATGCTCCCGCAGTTTGTCGGTTAAAACCCGGGACACCCTGTATATATATATATAATATATCCCAGGCAGCACATGTTAGCCTAATATATGTTTCTTAGACGTATCTAATGTCTAAGAAACATAAAGTACCATTTAAGAAACTTTTTAAATAGAAACCGTTTTTAGACCGAAATTTTAAAAACGTATTTTTCACGTTTCCACAGAAACGAAAAATGTGTTTTATTAAATTGATTTGAAATTATATAATTAATATAGAAAAAATAGTAATTTCTACTTTGCGAGTATTCATTATTTTTACATCATACATTTCAATGTACTCGATTATGGAACAAGAGACAAAAATCAACACAAGTGTGTGTGATTCCCACCTCTGATTCACCAAGCGACCGATAGATGGCCAGGCCAGACGTGACGTTCTCGCAAGTAACATTTGTGTTATCACCTTATAAATAACCATCCGGAAAACCGATCCAATACTCTTTTCTTTTGAAACTTTTGGGATCACTATTACTTGAAGTGATATTTCAAAAGAGTGAGATTCCACTACACGAAATTTAGAGAGTAATCCATAAAATATAAAAATCTAGTTTTTACAAAAATGTGACTTAACTCTGTCTATCTTTGAGGCACTGATATATAGAATTGATAAATATTTTTCTGATGGTTTCTGAAACGTTTTTTTGCCGAAAAAGAAACGTTTCTCCTAACGTTTTTTCGTTGGACATTTTTCTCCTAAATAAACGTTTCAATAAAATGGTTATGAAACGTTACGGCCAAAACGTTTATGAAACGGTTTTGAAACCAATGTGTGCTGCCTGGGATATATATATATATATATATATATATATATATATAAATAATTTCTATTATACATTCGCGCGATTCGAACATATTTCCTAGTCAAGAAGTTAACACGCCTTTTTTAGAATAGGATTCATGAGAAAAGAATATATTTAAACAGAACTCTATTTCAATCCGTCTTATTTATTGATATAATAATTTAATTGCTTAATTTACATGCTGAAAGGGAACGTTAGAGAGATTATTTGAATTTAAGCATTCAGATATCGCGATATCGAGATCCGCGGATATTGCGTCGCGATTTGAAGATGTAACAGCACGATTCAAATACGACGGAAAACAACGTCCTCGCGAGTCCCGACCATAAACATACACAGGGTGTCCCGAATTTAAATGTCCAAACTTCGGGAGCGTGTAGGGGATGATAAATGAAAAATAAAAAGTCCTTTAGAGATACGCTCGTTTTTACTTCGTTTTGGAAAAAATCGCAAAAAGAAAACGTAGATTTCATGCAGCGATGACTCGTCGCTCCGGAATTCTTCTGTTTGAAAATCGGCGCGCATCTCTCGCACCGCCTCCTAGCATTACCGTCACAGAAACCATACACGAAAACCATATCAGCATATTCAACGTTAGAACATGTACCCGGCATTGTCACAGGAGTAATTCACTCGGTGGGCTTCTGATGAGTAACTGACGAATTTATAGGAGAGAAGCAGAAATGTAAACAAACAAAGGAAGTGCGAGAGTATGCGCGGGACGCCGATTTTCAACAGAAGAATTCCGGAGCGACGAGTCATCGCTGCATGAAATCTACGTTTTCTTTTTTGCGATTTTTCCAAAACGAGTAAAAACGACGTATCTCTAAAGGACTTTTTATTTTTCATTTATCATCCCCTACACGCTCCCGAAGTTTGGACATTTAAATTCGGGACACCCTGTGTATGTTTATGGTCGGGACTCGCGAGGACGTTGTTTTCCGTCGTATTGAATCGTGCTGTTACATCTTTCAAATCGCGACGCAATATCCGCGGATCTCGATATCGCGATATCTGAATGCTTAAATTCAAATAATCTCTCTAAACGTTCCTTCAGCATGTAAATTAAGCAATTAAATATTATATCAATAAATAAGACGGATTGAAATAGAGTTCTGTTTAAATATATTCTTTTCTCATGAATCCTATTCTAAAAAAGCGTGTTAACTTCTTGACTAGAATATTTTCGAATCGCGCGAATGTATAATAGAATATATATATATATATTATATAATATATATATATATATATCCCAGGCAGCACACATTGGTTTCAAAACCGTTTCATTAAACGTTTTGCCGTAACGTTCATAACCATTTTATTGAAACGTTTATTAGGAGAAAAATGCCAACGAAAAAACGTTAGGAGAAACGTTTCTTTTTCGGCAAAAAAACGTTCAGAAACCATCAGAAAAATATTTATCAATTCTATATATCAGTGCCTCAAAGATAGACAGAGTAAGTCACATTTTTGTAAAAAACTAGATTTTTATATTTTATGGATTACTCTCTAAATTTCGTGTAGTGGAATCTCACTTTTTGAAATATCACTTCAAGTAATAGTGATCCAAAAGTTTCAAAAGAAAAGAGTATTGGATCGGTTTCCGGATGGTTATTATAGGTGATAACACAATGTTACTTGCGAGAACGTCACGTCTGGCCTGGCCATCTACGGTCGCTTGGTGAATCAGAGGTGGAATCACACACACTTGTGTTGATTTTGTTCTCTTGTTCCATAATCGAGTACATTGAAATGTATGATGTAAAAATAATGAATACTCGCAAAGTAGAAATTACTATTTTTTCTATATTAATTATATAATTTCAAATCAATTTAATAAAACACATTTTTCGTTTCTGTGGAAACGTGAAAAATACGTTTTTAAAATTTCGGTCTAAAACGGTTTCTATTTAAAAAGTTTCTTAAATGGTACTTTATGTTCTTAGACATTAGATACGTCTAAGAAACATATATTAGGCTAACATGTGCTGCCTGGATATATTATATATATATATACAGGGTGTCCCGGGTTTTAACCGACAAACTGCGGGAGCATATTCTACTAGTGGAAATAAGAAAAAATTCTTATATCGAGTTTGCTAGAAATGCTTTATTACAAAGTATAAACCAATATTGAAAGAAATATCAGATAAGTAATAACGGATTTTTTCACAAAAATATAAATTATCTACGCAATGATTTAGGACGCATTTCAAAATGTTGTCCTTGCGCATCGATACAAGCTAGACATCGCGTAGTACGGAATTTGTTACGGTACGACATTCCTGAAAATTTGGTTGTATCTCAGTAACTGAATTAGTAATTCTGTGCTTTAAATCTATCTGGTGCTCTCCTGTTAGGAAATCTACGTTGATACTCTCGTACGGCAGCTCGTGCATTTCCGTCACAGAATCCGTACACGAAATGAATATCAGTGTATTCCTCATTTGAAAACACTTTTGGCATTCTGATAGTAATTGCTAGTTGACACGACGATTGAAATCTAACAGCTACTGTTGTGAAAGTAACAATCATACTGAATCGTTTCAACATAGTGAACATGAATACACGTGAATACACGTAACATAAACATCTTCGACCTTGCAAATTCTACACTATGTTCCGTCGTTACTTATCTCATATTTCTTTTCAATATTGGTTTATAACTTTGTAATAAAGCATTTCAAGCAAACTCGATATAAGAATTTTTTCTTATTTCCACTAGTAGAATATTCTCCCGCAGTTTGTCGGTTAAAACCCGGGACACCCTTGTATATAATATATATATTCAGATAAATATTTCCTGGAGAATATATTTGACGATTTGAAATATAAATCAAAGGAACTAATATTTGCTTTGTCGTGTTTTACAGACGCTGAACTGACTAACTGAGTACGTGTACGCGCGCGACAAAAGTTTCGCGCGTAATTATTTTCGCGTAATACATTGTGCATAACTGTAACCATTGCATCGGAGTGTCGCATATTAAAATAATCGTATGAAAAGTGTCGTTTTTTTCACGAGCCCTAAAGAATCACACGGAAGAGAAAGAAGGAGGCTCGGAACGGGCATTGACGACGCAGAATCGAGCGGAAAGTAAGTCAGTCTTTCGGATGCCTGTTAACGCGAGCGGTTAACGCGATCAAGTACGTAATTAACGCAATCGAGTGTATTTTTCGCATTGTATCAGTCATACGCAAATGTACAATTATAACATTTAATAAAACGATTTGGTTCCGTATACTTTTACATTTTTGCACTACGCGTACACGCAGGCGTTCGAGAGACAAAGAAAAGAATAAAGATTAGCGAAAATAATAGAAGATAGAATAAGCCAACTCAACTTTGACGCTACCAAGCCGCGTCATTCCCAGCTAGGTTACCCTTCGACGCGATCACATTATAAAGTAATGAGCAATACTATTTTATCTATAAGTCATTTTTAACTGAATATTATAACAAATTCGTTTAGAATCTATCAACAAGTTTAGTGCATACGAGCGTGTGCATATAAATCTCACTCTACCCATACGGCACGAAAACATTTCAGAAATATTTCAGAAGTATTTCATCTGACAGATGAAAGCATCTCATAAACATTGCAAAATGTTTCTGCAACAGTTATGAGACAACTCCGGAATAGCAAAATGTCCGCGACACTTGCATTCAAAACCTTATAGAAAGGTTGCTGAAAGGTACAGATCAATCTGCAACCTTTCTGAAATATTGCCGAAAGATGATTAAAATAGCTGAGATCTTTTTGATATATTACTGAAGGTTAATTGAAATAAGTTTGAAACTTTCCTATGATGTTGCACACAAATTACAAAGCTCTTATTAAAATCAATTGAAAATACTTCAGAAATTATATTTAAATTTATTATACGAGTATTCAGAAGATTGCAAATACTAAAAGTTATAATAAAATTATATATAAAATGTATTTATTATTTTTATTGTACGTTTTTATTTAATATTTGCAATCTAATTAATATAATAAATATGCTTAATGAAAAAATACATAATATATTGGGTTGGCAAATAAGTTGGTTCGTTTTTTAAGGTGGAATAAAATACAATTTTTGATACACGAAATAAATTTTAATCAATTATATATTGACCATTTTTATTGATGACTTCTTGCCATCTTCCACCAACTTCATTATGCCGCGTTCGTAAACATCTGAGGCTTATCGGCGAAAAACCAATCCAGGTGTCTTTTGACGTTCTCTTCATCCTTGAAATTTTTCCGTTTAAAGAGTTTTGCAACGACCGGAATAAATGATAATCGGAAGGGCCAGGTCCGGTGAATACGCAGGATGAGGCAAAACATCCCAGCCAAGACTGAGTAATTTGTTCCGAGTTGTCAATGATGTGTGAGGTCTGGCGTTATTGTGGTGGAAGACAACACCTTTTCGATTTATCAATTTGGACGTTTTTTGCGGAGTGCTGGTCCAATTTTGTTAACTGCGAGCAGTATATGTTGAATCAATTGTTTGCTTGACGGTAACAGCTCGTAGTAAGTGACACTTGAAATCCCACCATACGGAAGAGCATGATCTTCTTCGGATGCAATCCTGCCTTCGAGGTTGTTTGTGGGTCCGCTGCTGTGTCCCCATGATCTTTTCCGCGTTACATTCTCATAGACGACCCATTTTTCATCTCCTGTCACTAACCGCTTCAAAAATGGATCGTTTTTGACGTTTCCGCAGCAAATCGCAGATGGATATGCGAGTGGCCAAGTTGGCCTCGGTTAATTCATGCGGCACCCACACATTGAGCCGAGAAACGTATTCCAGTTGGCGCAAATTGTTTTCTACGCTTTATATGAGATATTAAGTGCTGTAGCAATCTCTCGCACCGATTGGGAGGATTTTTATCGATGATAGCTTTGACATTACTTGAATCAATCTCGATCGGGCGACCGGAGCGAGGCGCATCATTGACGTCAAAATCTCCAGAACGGAATTTGGTGAACCACTTTTGACATACGCGTTCTGTTAAGGCATCATCTCCATAAACACGGCATATCTTTTATGAGCCTTTGCAGCTCGTTTGCTCTTCTTGAAATAATAGAGCAAAATATGACGATACTGCACGTTATTTACTTCCATTTTTACAGCTACGCAGCACACACAATATTGATGTTAGTCAAACCAAAATTTACAGAAAGGTTATGTGAAACATGTACTTTTAAATGCACTCTGAAGTTGCGCGTAGTATCGAGAAAAACAAGAGTGAATTGGAAAGAAGTTGCACCGAAGCAAAAACCGAACGAACTTATTTGCCAACCTAATATATAAGATGTATATAGATATACACATACATAGCTAAACCAAGTATTCACCAAGTTTCCCTTTAAAAAGCGTCAATTGTTGGCACATTGACAAAGAGCCATTCTTATATTATATATTTCCCTTTTTCTTCCTCCAAATAGTTGATTAAAAGGAAAGAATTATATAGATATATAATTCTCTGTTCAACCAACGCTTATATTTGAAAGAAAAAAAAGGATACGTGAAGATAACGCATTTTTTTGTCAACTGGGTAGCTTCACTAAAGATCGAATACTTGGTCTAGGTATATATATATATAATTTTACTTTTTACAATATTCACATTTTTTTCAAATTTATTGCACGTGGTAGGTTTTAGAAACATTTCTGTTGCAACATTTCGATAGACATATTGCGGAATCCTTTGAGAAATGTTGCATATGAAATGTGAAATCTTGAATGATTTTTAAAACCTTCCTGAAAGCTTTCTGTATTAATCGGTGCTGTATGGGTAGTTTATGAGTTTGATCGGATTTCAAGAACAAATTTGCGATATAATTCTCCACTTTGAATTTTTCGATAGCTTTTGTAATTAATCATATGTATGAGATCGTATTCATGGAATTTGATATTATACACAAATGTGAATAATACACGAATAATTATTAATTTAACTAACTCTCCTAATTATTATTATTATATATATACAGGGTGGCCCATTTTAATTTATACAGTCGATTTTTTAAAAAACTAAAAGAGATACGAAAAAATGTTTCAGACAGACATGTCACGATTTCGAGGGGACATAAGATACCATTGGTTTGACCTTGAATAGTCGTTTGAAGCACGCGAAGATCACCTTCAATTCTTAAATTGAAAACCCCAACTTTTTATTGCAGATTTTATTCTCCATCGAAAAGTAAGTAAAAAGTCGCGATATGGCAAATCATGGATAATCTCGATAGCTTTCGTCTTTGATCACGTTTATGCGATTACGTTGCATACTTCCATTGAACAAAGTTGTGATAATATTCACCTGACAATAAATATAATTAAATTAAATTAACTTCAGAATATAAAATTGATAAGATGCTAATAGCATCGCAAGTAGAAAATATCGAAACTAACTTCATAATTATATGTACAATTGTCGTGAATGAAACTTTATACGAAATATAAAATTCCAATGCATCAATAAAACTCACTCTCTCTTTCCTTCGTTTCAGTATATTGAGGTGACTGCGAGGGAATAGTTTTAGCCGTGTCTTAGCACTTCGCGAAGCTGTCGCATCGAGAGTGCCGTATGTTCGCGAGTGCACCAAGACTGACAAGAGGGAAAAGGGAGGCAGCGGGGCGGATACCGCCACCAACCACCCAATTACTTGCCAATAACGTGATAATGAATAGATTATTTAACCAAAAGTCACATTTCCTTGTTTTATATTTCATTAATGAGATAAAACAATTCTCCCATGAAATGTGACTTGCATCAATTAATCACAAGTTAATTGCAACTCAAAAAGGTGGAATAATTATTTCTGTACAGATTAAACGTATGTTATGATCTCGGCGACAAGCGGGCACCGTAACCTTCGGGGCCAAGCAGGATCGGTTCGAAGGTAATGGTCAAATTCCATTTTATATTTGTGCTCTTTTACGGTGATCCAATGATTCATTGTTAAATTACTTCAAATCGCAACGTAACGCCGCAAGGATTTAATATTTTTAAATATATTTAATATAGATTTAATATATTAATATAAATTTAATATAGATTTAATAATTTAATATTTTTTATAGAATATTTTTTATTTTTCGATATTATTAGATTGTTATGTTTTTATTAAATTTTTAGTACATTATAAATTTATTAAGTTCAGTATATTATTATTTACTTTATGTATTATTAAATGCGTGTCTGAAAGTTACTCAGCTTTTCATGATTTTTGTTTCAGGAGTAAGCAGCAACTGCGGCCGATCCTGAATCGCTGGCTGGTCCGTAATATAAGCAACAGTATTTTCTATGGTGGTGGATATATTTTTATATAACACTCAGTGCGAATTTACTGTAATAGAAGTGAATGCTTTTCTATGTAGATTTGTGCATGCATATACGAATTTATTTGATTGAAGATTGGTATAAATCTTATGTGTTCATTTTAGAAGTTCATTTTCATAAGACAAATGTGGTTTTAGATCCAACATTTTTTTCAGTTTTTTGAATCTGTATTATACTTCCTATGTTATATCTGTAATATTTTTGATGATAGATTTATACCATTAAATCATTAATTTCATTTTTCGCCGTAGACATGCATAATTTTCGAACCGAAGCGGTACTGAAATTCGCCGCAGCAGTTTGCGCCAAGTACGGCGCCCACAGATTTCGAGTAAATTTCTCGAATTTATATAATTATTATATTATTGCGTATTTAATTATTCATCCACTTTAATCGAATATGCATAGGTTTCGCGATGCTATTAGAGACACGACTATTAGAGATACGGTGCGTTAAATACACGCGATCAAAGAATAGTTAAGATGAAAAAGTTTCAATTATTTTTATTCGTATTTATTAAAGATGCTGCAATCTAATCATGATTATAGTTTATTGTTCAATTTTTTCTCGTTATATTGGTTGATATAATTTATTATGCTGCTCGCGAGTATACGGGGTGTTTCCTAAGTAAAGTAGACAAACTTATAGGAGGATTTTCCTTGGCTTATTTTAAGAAGAAAAGGTCATATAAACGTATGTGCTCTAAACTGCTTTGTTTTTCCCAAAAAGAACATCACGTTTTCGTTCACTTTTCGGATAGCGTGCTTTTTGCAGTACCGAGTAACAGCGCGGGTGGGATGGCTAGTGAAATGGTCCTCACGTGCGAACACGACCTGTGAACCACTGCCGATAACAACTCATCTGC
>NC_039519.1:5569224-5591971 GCF_003672135.1 Ooceraea biroi | reverse complement strand
GCCTTTGATAAATATATTGGGTTGGCAAATAAGTTGGTTCGGTTTTTTAGGGATGGAAAATACAATTTTTTATCACGATAAATTTTAATCAATTATAATTGGACCATTTTTTGATGATCTTCTCATCTTTCCACCAACTTCATTATGCCGCGTTCGTAAAACATCTGGCTTATCGGCGAAAAACCATCAGGTGTCTTTTGACGTTTCTTCATCCTTGAAGATTTTTCCGTTTAAAGAGTTTTGCAACGACCGAATAAATGATAATCGGAAGGGCCAGGTCCGGTGAATACGCAGGATGAGGCAAAACATCCCAGCCAAGACTGAGTAATTTGTTCCGAGTTGTCAATGATGTTGTGAGGTCTGGCGTTATTGTGGTGGAAGACAACACCTTTTCGATTTATCAATTCTGGACGTTTTTTGCGGAGTGCTTGGTCCAATTTTGTTAACTGTCGAGCAGTATATGGTTGAATCAATTGTTTTGCTTACGGTAAACAGCTCGTAGTAAGTGACACCTTTGAAATCCCACATACGGAGAGCATGATCTTCTTCGGATGCAAATCCTGCCTTCGAGGTTGTTTGTGGTGGCTCGCTGCTGTGTCCCATGATCTTTTCCGCGTTACATTCTCATAGACGACCATTTTCATCTCCTGTCACTAACCGCTTCAAAAATGATCGTTTTCTTGACGTTTCCGCAGCAAATCGCAGATGGATATGCGAGTGGCCAAGTTGGCTCGGTTTAATTCATGCGGCACCCACACATTGAGCGAGAAACGTATTCCAGTTGGCGCAAATTGTTTCTACGCTTTATATGAGATATATTAAAGTGCTGTAGCAATCTCTCGCACCGATTGGATGGATTTTATCGATGATAGCTTTGATTACTTGAATCATCTCGATCGGGCGACCGGAGCGAGGCGCATCATTGACGTTCAAATCTCCAGAACGGAATTTGGTGAACCTTTGACATACGCGTCCTGTTAAGGCATCATCTCCATACACGGCATATCTTTTATGACCTTTGCAGCTCGTTTGCTCTTCTTGAAAATAATAGAGCAAATATGACGATACTGCACGTTATTTACTTCATTTTACAGCTACGCAGCAACACAAATTTATTATTTAATTAGATTGCAAATATTAAATAAAAACGTACAATAAAAATAATAAATACATTTTATATATAATTTTTATTATAACTTTTTAGTATTTGCAATCTTCTGAATACTCGTATAATAAATTTAAATATAATTTCTGAAGTATTTTCAATTGATTTTAATAAGAGCTTTGTAATTTGTGTGCAACATCATAGGAAAGTTTCAAACTTATTTCAATTAACCTTCAGTAATATATCAAAAAGATCTCAGCTATTTTAATCATCTTTCGGCAATATTTCAGAAAGGTTGCAGATTGATCTGTACCTTTCAGCAACCTTTCTATAAGGTTTTGAATGCAAGTGTCGCGGACATTTTGCTATTCCGGAGTTGTCTCATAACTGTTGCAGAAACATTTTGCAATGTTTATGAGATGCTTTCATCTGTCAGATGAAATACTTCTGAAATATTTCTGAAATGTTTTCGTGCCGTATGGGTAGAGTGAGATTTATATGCACACGCTCGTATGCACTAAACTTGTTGATAGGATTCTAAACGAATTTGTTATAATATTCAGTTAAAAATGACTTATAGATAAAATAGTAATTGCTCATTACTTATTAATGTGATCGCGTCGAAGGGTAACCTAGCTGGGAATGACGCGGCTTGGTAGCGCTCAAGTTTGAGTTGGCTTATTCTATCTTCTATTATTTTCGCTAATCTTTATTCTTTTCTTTGTCTCTCGAACGCCTGCGTGTACGCGTAGTGCAAAATGTAAAAAGTATACGGAACCAAATCGTTTTATTAAATGTTATAATTGTACATTTGCGTATGACTGATACAATGCGAAAAATACACTCGATTGCGTATAATTACGTACTTGATCGCGTTAACCGCTCGCGTTAACAGGCATCCGAAAGACTGACTTACTTTCCGCTCGATTCTGCGTCGTCAATGCCCGTTCCGAGCCTCCTTCTTCTCTTCCGTGTGATTCTTTAGGGCTCGTGAAAAAAACGACACTTTTCATACGATTATTTTAATATGCGACACTCCCGATGCAATGGTTACAGTTATGCACAATGTATTACGCGAAAATAATTACGCGCGAAACTTTTGTCGCGCGCGTACACGTACTCAGTTAGTCAGTTCAGCGTCTGTAAAACACGACAAAGCAAATATTAGTTCCTTTGATTTATATTTCAAATCGTCAAATATATTCTCCAGGAAATATTTATCTGAATATATATATATATATATACAGGGTGTCCCGGGTTTTAACCGACAAACTGCGGGAGAATATTCTACTAGTGGAAATAAGAAAAAATTCTTATATCGAGTTTGCTTAGAAATGCTTTATTACAAAGTTATAAACCAATATTGAAAAGAAATATGAGATAAGTAACGACGGAACATAGTGTAGAATTTGCAAGGTCGAAGATGTTTATGTTACGTGTATTCACGTGTATTCATGTTCACTATGTTGAAACGATTCAGTATGATTGTTACTTTCACAACAGTAGCTGTTAGATTTCAATCGTCGTGTCAACTAGCAATTACTATCAGAATGCCAAAAGTGTTTTCAAATGAGGAATACACTGATATTCATTTCGTGTACGGATTCTGTGACGGAAATGCACGAGCTGCCGTACGAGAGTATCAACGTAGATTTCCTAACAGGAGAGCACCAGATAGATTTAAAGCAACGAATTACTAATTCAGTTACTGAGATACAACCAAATTTTCAGGAATGTCGTACCGTAACAAATTCCGTACTACGTCGATGTCTAGCTTGTATCGATGCGCAAGGACAACATTTTGAAATGCGTCACTAAATCATTGCGTAGATAATTTATATTTTTGTGAAAAAATCCGTTATTACTTATCTGATATTTCTTTTCAATATTGGTTTATAACTTTGTAATAAAGCATTTCTAAGCAAACTCGATATAAGAATTTTTTCTTATTTCCACTAGTAGAATATGCTCCCGCAGTTTGTCGGTTAAAACCCGGGACACCCTGTATATATATATATAATATATCCCAGGCAGCACATGTTAGCCTAATATATGTTTCTTAGACGTATCTAATGTCTAAGAAACATAAAGTACCATTTAAGAAACTTTTTAAATAGAAACCGTTTTTAGACCGAAATTTTAAAAACGTATTTTTCACGTTTCCACAGAAACGAAAAATGTGTTTTATTAAATTGATTTGAAATTATATAATTAATATAGAAAAAATAGTAATTTCTACTTTGCGAGTATTCATTATTTTTACATCATACATTTCAATGTACTCGATTATGGAACAAGAGACAAAAATCAACACAAGTGTGTGTGATTCCCACCTCTGATTCACCAAGCGACCGATAGATGGCCAGGCCAGACGTGACGTTCTCGCAAGTAACATTTGTGTTATCACCTTATAAATAACCATCCGGAAAACCGATCCAATACTCTTTTCTTTTGAAACTTTTGGGATCACTATTACTTGAAGTGATATTTCAAAAGAGTGAGATTCCACTACACGAAATTTAGAGAGTAATCCATAAAATATAAAAATCTAGTTTTTTACAAAAATGTGACTTAACTCTGTCTATCTTTGAGGCACTGATATATAGAATTGATAAATATTTTTCTGATGGTTTCTGAAACGTTTTTTTGCCGAAAAAGAAACGTTTCTCCTAACGTTTTTTCGTTGGACATTTTTCTCCTAAATAAACGTTTCAATAAAATGGTTATGAAACGTTACGGCAAAACGTTTATGAAACGGTTTTGAAACCAATGTGTGCTGCCTGGGATATATATATATATATATATATATATATATATATAAATAATTTCTATTATACATTCGCGCGATTCGAACATATTTCCTAGTCAAGAAGTTAACACGCCTTTTTTAGAATAGGATTCATGAGAAAAGAATATATTTAAACAGAACTCTATTTTCAATCCGTCTTATTTATTGATATAATAATTTAATTGCTTAATTTACATGCTGAAAGGGAACGTTTAGAGAGATTATTTGAATTTAAGCATTCAGATATCGCGATATCGAGATCCGCGGATATTGCGTCGCGATTTGAAGATGTAACAGCACGATTCAAATACGACGGAAAACAACGTCCTCGCGAGTCCCGACCATAAACATACACAGGGTGTCCCGAATTTAAATGTCCAAACTTCGGGAGCGTGTAGGGGATGATAAATGAAAAATAAAAAGTCCTTTAGAGATACGCTCGTTTTTACTTCGTTTTGGAAAAATCGCAAAAAAGAAAACGTAGATTTCATGCAGCGATGACTCGTCGCTCCGGAATTCTTCTGTTTGAAAATCGGCGCGCATCTCTCGCACCGCCTCCCTAGCATTACCGTCACAGAAACCATACACGAAAACCATATCAGCATATTCAACGTTAGAACATGTACGCGGCATTGTCACAGGAGTAATTCACTCGGTGGCTTCTGATGAGTAACTGACGAATTTATAGGAGAGAAGCAGAAATGTAAACAAACAAAGGAAGTGCGAGAGTATGCGCGGCGCCGATTTTCAAGCAGAAGAATTCCGGAGCGACGAGTCATCGCTGCATGAAATCTACGTTTTCTTTTTTGCGATTTTCCAAAACGAAGTAAAAACGAGCATATCTCCAAGGACTTTTTATTTTTGGTTTATCATCCCCTACACGCTCCCGAAGTTTGGACATTTAAATTCGGGACACCCTGTATAATACAGTAGACTAACGTATACATATAATAGACTGCGCGATCTATGGAGCAATTGGAGAGAGGATGGAGAGACAAAAATAGTGCTCTCTCTCTTTCCCTGTCATAATATTCTAGGAGGGAGCGATATCGAGGAAAACAACCGATTGTGAGATGGAGAGCGAGTGAGTGAGCGAGAGGGGCAACCGCCCCTCGTCTTTTGTTCTTACCCACTGTACTCTCGAACCGGAAAATCCGCGCTGTTATCCTCTCTCGCGTATGTTGGATCCCCTGCTTAATATGGGCGCGCAGTTTACTATATACGTTAGTCATCGGCGCGTTTTTCGCGCTGTTGTTCGTTTCTATCAGTCCGAAAGTGCTTTGAGGTTCGGGTGGACGCGATCTAGCGTCAAGCATAAAACGTTGCGTCCTATCGTTTTCTTCCTGTATATAACGCCGTACACAACCACCGAGTCATATTTCGTCAGGTGAGGCGCCTTGTTTTCTTTGGGTAAATTACGGCAGCGAAATTTCTGCCGATTTATCGGTGTCTTTTACACAGGCGACGAGTGTTAATTGCCTTGCCGTGGGGATGGATTTCGAGATCTCTTTCTTTCTTTTCCTCCATCACTGTTTTCTTATTTTTCTTCCTCTTTTGTGTTAATTATGCCAAGTATCGAAATTTCTAGCTCTTACATTTAGTGTAAAACTGTCTTATTTATTGCTTAAACAGTAATTTAGTCGTCTCAATTACATGAAAAGAAATTAGAAAGATTATTTTATTGGATATTACATATTGCATTTATTTGTTTCAAAACTTGTAGATTTATTTGACACAATATGGAATCACAATATATAATGACGACCAATATGAACATTGTTCAGAAGGAAAATCTACGAACAAATGCGACAGATTGCATTTGTTATAGACCACATTGTAACATAATTTGCAATGGTTGTGGCTTCTGGACCAAGGGGAGAGTCAGATACATGTGTCCCCAGCATCCTAAGGTTAGTACAGCAACATTATAATTTTTGCAATCAGGATTTGGCTAAAGCCTATTGCAGAGCATGAAAGAGTGTAACGATTAATCAGCTTGCACGTGTTAACTGCACAGAAGAAGGAAAATGTTGATTCGCTGCTGCATAAATCTCATATTATTCCCTAGAGTTACCGTATCCTCTGTGCATGAGACATTAAGAGGGGAGCCTGCTTTAGAACGCTGAAAATAAGGTATATTTTACGAATTGGTTTTGGAGAAACTATACAGCGGATCATTATAAAACTTTGATGCATTTATTAGTACATGTTTAAAGATAAAAAAAATTATTTTTTGATTTGAATATATCGCCTGTAGAGGTCGTCCTGGAGGCATCTTAGTGCAGCCGGCATTGTAAATTGGTGAGCATTCTCCTGCCTCCAAATTTCATCCAAACTGAAAAATTGAAATATTTTCTCGTTATTTATGAATTCCCATCGTCGATGAACCAAAGAGAGAAGAAAAAAGTTGAAAAGTGCCAAAATGGTGGAGCTTAGAACACAAAAGTACGATTTTTAGGCAAAGTTTTTGAACTTTTTCATGCAAAAGTAATTGTCTAACTTAATGTTTTTATGAATATTAAAGGTTCATCGACGATGGGAATTCATAAATAACGAGAAAATATTTCAATTTTTCAGTTTGGATGAAATTTGGAGGCAGGAGAATGCTCACCAATTTACAATGCCGGCTGCACTAAAATGCCTCCAGGACGACCTCTACAGGCGATATATTCAAATCAAAAAATAATTTTTTTATCTTTAAACATGTACTAATAAATGCATCAAAGTTTTATGCATTTATTAGTACATGTTTAAAGATAAAAAAATTATTTTTGATTTAAATATATCGCCTGTAGAGGTCGTCCTGGAGAAATCTTAGTGCAGCCGCGTCGCCGGCATTGCAAATTGGTGAGCATTCTCCTGCCTCCAAATTTCGTCCAAACTGAAAAATTGAAATATGTTCTCGTTATTTATGAATTCCCATCGTCGATGAACCAAAGAGAGAAGAAAAAAGTTGAAAAGTGCCAAAATGGTGGAGCTTAGAACACAAAAGTACGATTTTTAGGCAAAGTTTTTGAACTTTTTCATGCAAAAGTAATTGTCTAACTTAATGTTTTTATGAATATTAAAGGTTCATCGACGATGGGAATTCATAAATAACGAGAAAATATTTCAATTTTTCAGTTTGGATGAAATTTGGAGGCAGGAGAATGCTCACCAATTTACAATGCCGGCTGCACAAGATGCCTCCAGGATGACCTCTACAGACGATATATTCAAATCAAAAAATAATTTTTTTATCTTTAAACATGTACTAATAAATGTATCAAAGTTTTATGCATTTATTAGTACATGTTTGAAGATAAAAACAATTATTTTTTTATTTGAATATTCGCTTGTAGAGGTCGTCCTGGAGAAATCTTAGTGCAGCCGCGTCGCCGGCATTGCAAATTGGTGAACATTCTCCTGCCTCCAAATTTCGTCCAAACTGAAAAATTGAAATATGTTCTCGTTATTTATGAATTCCCATCGTCGATGAACCAAAGAGAGAAGAAAAAAGTTTAAAAGTGCCAAAATGGTGGAGCTTAGAACACAAAAGTACGATTTTTAGGCAAAGTTGTTGAACTTTTTCATGCAAAAGTAATTGTTTAACTTAATGTTTTTATGAATATTAAAGGTTCATCGACGATGGGAATTCATAAATAACGAGAAAATATTTCAATTTTTCAGTTTGGATGAAATTTGGAGGCAGGAGAATGCTCACCAATTTACAATGCCGGCTGCACTAAAATGCCTCCAGGACGACCTCTACAGGCGATATATTCAAATCAAAAAATAATTTTTTTATCTTTAAACATGTACTAATAAATGCATCAAAGTTTTATGCATTTATTAGTACATGTTTAAAGATAAAAAAATTATTTTTGATTTAAATATATCGCCTGTAGAGGTCGTCCTGGAGAAATCTTAGTGCAGCCGCGTCGCCGGCATTGCAAATTGGTGAGCATTCTCCTGCCTCCAAATTTCGTCCAAACTGAAAAATTGAAATATGTTCTTGTTATTTATGAATTCCCATCGTCGATGAACCAAAGAGAGAAGAAAAAAGTTGAAAAGTGCCAAAATGGTGGAGCTTAGAACACAAAAGTACGATTTTTAGGCAAAGTGTTTGAACTTTTTCGTGCAAAAGTAATTGTCTAACTTAATGTTTTTATGAATATTAAAGGTTCATCGACGATGGGAATTCATAAATAACGAGAAAATATTTCAATTTTTCAGTTTGGATGAAATTTGGAGGCAGGAGAATGCTCACCAATTTACAATGCCGGCTGCACTAAGATGCCTCCAGGACGACCTCTACAGACGATATATTCAAATCAAAAAATAATTTTTTTATCTTTAAACATGTACTAATAAATGCATCAAAGTTTTATGCATTTATTAGTACATGTTTGAAGATAAAAAAAATTATTTTTGATTTGAATATTCGCTTGTAGAGGTCGTCCTGGAGAAATCTTAGTGCAGCCGCGTCGCCGGCATTGCAAATTGGTGAGCATTCTCCTGCCTCCAAATTTCGTCTAAACTGAAAAGTTGAAATATGTTCTCGTTATTTATGAATTCCCATCGTCGTTGAACCAAAGAGAGAAGAAAAAAGTTGAAAAGTGCCAAAATGGTGGAGCTTAGAACACAAAAGTACGATTTTTAGGCAAAGTTTTTGAACTTTTTCATGCAAAAGTAATTGTCTAACTTAATGTTTTTATGAATATTAAAGGTTCATCGACGATGGGAATTCATAAATAACGAGAAAATATTTCAATTTTTCAGTTTGGATGAAATTTGGAGGCAGGAGAATGCTCACCAATTTACAATGCCGGCTGCACTAAGATGCCTCCAGGACGACCTCTACAGGCGATATATTCAAATCAAAAAATAATTTTTTTTATCTTTAAACATGTACTAATAAATGCATCAAAGTTTTATAATGATCCGCTGTATAGTTTCTCCAAAACAATTCGTAAAATTATACCTTATTTTCAACGTTCTAAAGCAGGCTTCCCCCTTAAATTGCATTGTTTCTTCTGTTTTGTTTTAATTGTTAATAATATTAGATTAACAATATTATGATAGTTAATATCATCTGTATCTCTTATTTTATTATTATATCATATTATTTGATTTTCTGATTTTTGTTGTACAGATCGTCTTCCTGCACGACCATGCTCAGTGTCCACGTTGCAGAAGCTATAGCTTCATGCTGACCGAGATGTGAGAGAACGTATTCTATAAAAAGTATTCTTTTCTTAAAAAGTTGATTTTTTTGTTAAGGTTTTCCTATTAAGTGCCTATAAAATACGAAATTTAAGACTGATTAGCGTAAAGTATTAGCATATATTAAGTATGTTAAAAAGTAGGAAGCAGGTTTTTATCTCTTGCATTCAGCGACAGTACTTTTATAGATTTTCGACTTCCTACGTAAATATAATCATCTTGAATGGGAAAATATTGATTTGCATTGTTCATTTGCATATCTCGTTTATTTGAATAATATGCAAGTTAACGTACTTAGTTAAAAGTTAGCGTCAAACCAAATAGAGATATATATCAAAATGTCTTCAATTTTTCAAAGAGAAAAAGATATATTTATGAAACGTGTCTTCATACGTGGTTTTGTATGTAATTATTAAATAAAGTATTAAGTATGTTAAAAAAGAGAGTAGGAAGCAGGTTTTTATCTCCTGCGTTCAGCGACAGTATTTTTATATATTTTAGACTTCCTACATAAATATAATTATCTTAAATGGGAAAATATTTATTTCCTTTGTTTGCATATCTCGTTTATTCGAGCAATATGCGAATTGATGTATTCGGTTAAAAATATATTTAGTTAGAAAAAGTTAGACTTTTTTTTAATCTCGAAACGTTTTATTCAGTCGTATTATTTTTTAATCTCGAAATGGTTTATTCAATCGTACGTTAGTACTTTCTATTTTTAGATAGTTCTAAAAATAGAAATTAACTGTTTCGAATTGTATTACTCAAAACCAAAACTAGTTCAATATTTCAGCAATATAATTTGCAAATTAAAATTTATCTAAACTTTTACTGCTTAAAAATAAGTAGCGAAACTTGATCTGGCTTGCGAATATAAACTTGAAAATAAAAGTTTCATTTTATTTGCATGATTGTGTACTATGAAAATGTAAATTGCAGCTGACCACATATTGAGTCGTACTACTCGTAGCTCACTTTCCTCACGAGACGGTGGAGTCTTGTAGTGGAGGTTTTAAGAACTAATATGAAGACTTCAAGCTCTAGGGATTAAAAGTATAGAGCATCTGCATTATCACGATCTGATTAACAGTTACCGGCACTCGATCACCAGATGCTTTATTTTCGTAACATTATTGTATGTTTAGTATATATTTTATTTTTCATTAAGTTATGTAATTTAAGATTAATTAAAAAACATACCTGATCGACAGAAATTTGCGTAAAAGATTGGACTGATTAAAAGTTTCAGTTACATATAGTATTTTAATTTTAATAGCGTAGAATAGAAAGCTTTCATTTTAAAGCACTAAAGTGCCAAGAAATTAAGATGGATTAAAAGAGTCAAATTAATTTATTTTTTCAAGATATAGATTAAGTATTTGGACTTAAATATTAAGACTGGAACTTAACGGCGGATCAGATAATTTTTTTTCGTAAATTATACTGTTCAGATAATAAATAAATTTCTTTTTCAAAAATATGCTTTTGCTAACAATTATGTGTTCGATTAATTATTCAAAAACTGTTAGGAAAGATTCAAGAATAAATAACAGTTCTTTTTGCCCTCCACAGTTGTATTTGGTGACCTAGATTACAATGAAAATATCTGGATATAACATTGACATACGAGATAGTTCTCAATAAATTGCTTAAGTTTAGCTATTTAAGATACACATAGTACTGTATACATATGTAGATGACACGATGCAGCATGATTTCGTAATATTCGATTCAGTCACTAACAATTAACATTTAATATTCGCATCATTTTGCATATCTTGTTTATAGTTCTCTTTAATTTATACACGTAGAATATATATATGATATATAATAACGCACTGACTATATATGTATATATATATATATAATATACAAAAACATATATACATAGATATATATTTGCTTTTGTATTATGGCATTACAGAATATAATAATAACGCGTATCGTAATATCGAATGTTGCAAAAATCTGCTCACGGTCAGTGCGTAACGTTTCGATCTTCCTTCTTCGATTATTATTAATATCGCTTAGGATCACGTTAAATTAATTTCTCTTTAAAAGTGATAAAAGTGGCGATGAAGCACCAATAATTTAATTGGATATTGATATTGAAGTACCATAGTTCAAAAATTATGTAAAGATCAATTAAAAAACGTACCTGATCGACAGAAATTTGCGTAAAAAATTGATCGATTAAAAGTTTCAATTTAAAAACATAATTATCAATGAGAAATGATATAATGCTTTCAACGAGTAAAAAAGAAGAGATAAAATGATCTTGTAAAGATTTTGCACGCGTCTTGATCTTTGAGAGAACTTCTTCCTTTGCGCAACTTCCTTGGGAAGAACAGTGATAATGATCGAGCGAGGTACTTCCAACGATGGCTTATCTCGCGTCTCGTCTTTTGTTCGAATTTTTCTGTGGATCAACCTAATACGCGTGATTGGCGACAAAGAGTGCTGCGTCTCCCGCGGCGCCGGCCACACCACCTGCATATTTGCCAAGCGCCGATTCGCTGTTAGCCTATGTGAAAGACAAAACACAATTTTATTTGTAATGTTGCGAATCAGGCAAAAATCTATAAAATTGCAGAACAAGAGTACGAGAAAGTATCTTCAAGAAAATGCGGAATTGGATTTATTTCACTTTTTTAATCTTGTAAAGAATTTCTCATCATTTTATAATTTTGTAACGAAACTTTTATCGCTTCGTTAGTGATTTAATAGAATTTTATTAATTGCAATTAACAAGACAATGACAATAAAGATGAATAAAGTATTAAAAAATGAGTAAAAATGATAATTAAGCCACGGAAAGTTAACATTCAACTTCGATCTATTATACTTACTGTCACGGAAAACGAAAACAAGATTTTTTTAATAGGCGTGCGATTTGACGTAGAGAGAGGTACCAGCGGCTTTGCTAGAAACGCTGCCGGCGACGTATTTGCCTTGGCAAGCTGCAGCATTTGCCTAAACAAGCACACATTACATAGACATGCAAAGAAATATGCGTCACTTCATGGCCTCAAGTGCTCCAAGTGATTATAATATTGGGTCATTAAGTATGAAACTTTACAAATGTAAAAGCGCCATCTTTAACATTTGTTACCTCAAATTTGGCGCCAGACGTCAGTATCAGGTTAGGTTAGTGTGGTAGATGTATGTTCGCTCTTCAAATGTCATATTTGTTTGTTCAAATATCTTCATTAGTTTTATTGGTGGATTCTTTGTTATAGAACCATGGAAAAGTCCAAAATTCGTGTGACTTATGAATGAGTTCCGCCGTGGAACCACAGTGTCGGAGACAGCTCGTAATATCAACGCTGTATTTGGTGAAGGTTCAACTACTAAAGCAACGGTGGGCAATTGGTTCAAAAACTTCAGAGATGGAGATTTCAGCCTCGCTAATGAGCCACGTGGAAGACCAAAGACGAAGGTGGATAATGATCACTCGAGAGCCGTAGTAGAGTCCGATCCGCCTCAAAGTACACGTGAATTGGCATCGATATTCAATGTTTCCATACCCACCATATTGGTTCATTTAGCTGCAATTGGTAAGATAAAGAAGTTGGACAAATGGGTCCCGCACGAATCGACCGATGCGCAGCAGGCGCAACGTCTAGAGGCTTCCCTTTCTTTGCTTTCCCGTCACAAAAATGAATCTTTTTTTAATCGAATTGTGACCTGCGATGAAAAGTGGATACTCTACGACAATCGTAAACGCTCACATCAGTGGTTGAACGCTGATGAACCACCGAGACATCACGCGAAACCCAACGTTACACAGAAGAAGCTTATGGTGACTGTTTGGTGGTCCGGGTCAGGTGTTATCTACTACAACTTTATGAAACCTGGTACATCGATAACGGCTGAAGTATATCGCAAGCAACTGGACGAAATGATGCAACAACTTGCTATTAAACAACCGAAATTGGTCAATCGGTCAATGCCAATCCTGTTGCATGATAATGCTCGACCGCACACTGCACGACTGACCGTGGCAAAGCTACGGGAGTTGTAATTGGAAACTCTCCGTCATCCACCATATTCACCAGATCTATCACCTACCGACTATCACTTCTTCCGGAATTTGGACAACTTGTTGGTGGGACAATTCTTCAATTCTCAACAGGCAGTCGAAACAGCCTTCCGCGACTTCATCGATTCCCGTACTCCTGGCTTCTATAGTAGAGGCACAGACCAACTACCACTAAAATGGCAGAAGTGTGTAGATAACATGGGCGCATACTTCGATTGAAAATAAATCATGTCCATGTGCCAAAAAATGCAAAAGTTTATGTTCTATTTGTAAAGTTTCATACTTAATGACCCAATACGTAGATAACTGCCACGCATAGAGAATCATCAGATTTCGCACTATTAAAAAAAATTGCTTGCAATGGGGGAAAGTGCAAAGATAATTCAATATAAAAACAAAAAACATTCATTGTAAAATTTCGAACAGACAGCTAGTGCTATAGGCTACTAACTCATACGCAGACAGTGAATGAAACGTACATATCAAACGTGAATAGTTATAACGTAAAGCAAAACTAATTTATGCATGCAATTTGATCAGATATCTATTACACAATGTGGCAATAATTAAACAACGATAAAATTAGTCTAGCTATTTAGGTGACACACACATATAACTCTCAATGACTACAGCAGAAGTAAATTTTACGCGTATGTTTAATTAAAGAAAATAATAAAATCAGAAAAATAAAAATTATTCTTACATGACTCTTGTTCTCTAGTTATTTCAAAATATATATATTAAATATTGCCCTCCAATCTGTTAACGTTAATTACAACACATTGCTTTAAATAAATCATAACATTGCTATTCTGCAATATGTTGTCCAAAATAGCAATAGCAGTTGAGAGTTAAGTACAATTGATCTAAGATAACGAACAACTCAAAGAATTTTTAATGATGTAAATTCACTTAAAATATTTATTTATTTATTTACCTTAGCCCTCTTAATTAATTCCTCCTGGCCAGCAGCAACTTTGTCGGCCTTGCCTTGCCAAGCGCGAAGTACGGAGGCCTGAAGGGCACGTCCATAACTGAAGGTCAATGCCCAGGGCTTCTTCGCTGGGAACTTGTTGATGGCATCCAGGTTGACTGATGCCTCCTCCTCGGACTGACCACCGCTGAGGAAGGTAATACCGGGTACCGCGGGTGGCACGGTACGCATCAACGCCGTCACCGTTGCGGCGGCGATTTCCTGGGGAGTCGCTCTCGTCGGGCAGCTTTGACCGGGCGTCACCATGTTGGGCTTCAGTAGCGTTCCCTCGAGATATACATGATGATCTGAAAGTGCCTGCAAATAAATACATTAAAACGTTATCCAAAAAAATTAAGCCGCAGTTATGTCAATATAAATTCAACAAGTCTTGTTTTTAAAACTTCTATAACAATTTTTATCTAGACTTCATCAAACAAATTTTTATCCAGGACTTTACAATCGTGCTTTACTGACTATGATAAAAATCTCGAAAGAGGCAAGCATTTGCTATTTTTTTCTCTCGAAGAAACGCTCTCGAGTCGATCGTTACCTTGTAAACGGCTGCCAGGACCTCTTCCGTAACCTGCTGGCAACGGGCGAGATCATGGTCACCATCGGGTAGAATCTCAGGTTCCACAATCGGCACAATTCTGGCACTCTGACAGATGGAGGCGTAGCGGGCCAACACATTAGCGTTCTCCAAGATAGCGAGCTTGCTCGGCGTATCCTTCGTGATCTTCAACACGCATCGCCATTTGGCAAAGTGGCAGCCGTCTTTCTTGTACTGGATGCAACGTGCCTGGAGATCGTCGAGACCCTGGGTCGTACATTCGTTGTCCGTGCCGAAAAGTGGAACAACACCCTTGTCGACTTTGATACCCGGGATAATATTGCGCTGTTTCAGCAGCTCAACGAACGGCGTGCCGTCGTCAGCCTTCTGATAGAGAGTTTCATGGAAAAGTATGACTCCGGAAATGTGCTGCCTGATAACATCCTAAAGAAAGCCGAAAGAACATAATGTATGTTTTTCGTTGCAGCAAAATTCCTTGAAAAGATATTGCGAGCGTCGAAACACTACGCACGATATCTTAAAAAATGCTCTATATAAAAAATTTAAACGAATTAAAAATAGATATTTAACAGAACGGTTAATAAAATTGATAATACACACACATAAGTTAAATATTTATTAAAGTTTATTAAAATTCTCTGTCAATTAATAATTTTGTTTACCTTTGCTGTAGTGAAAAGAAGTTGTCTGTAAGCCCTGCGAGTGTCTTCGGTGTTTTCGACATTGATGTCCTGAAGACGCTTGCCGATCGTCGCGGTCGATTCATCGGCGGCTAGGATACCTCTGCCGGGTGCTACGATTTGTTGCGCGATCGTTTGTAATTCTTTCTTAAGCTCGGGCTCGGCCTTGCTGTACTTTTCTGCAGCCATTTTCTAGAAATGCGAAATCTGTATTAATATAAATATAAAACTGATTTAATATTATTGGGTTGGCCAAAAAGTAATTGCGTTTTTTTTATATAAATAAAAGGCGAATTTTTCATGGGAAACAAAAACTTTATTAAACAATACATTGTCCATTTTGTTTGATTATCTTTTGCCATTTTTCAGGCAACTTTATGATTCCACGCTCAAAAAAGTTCTTATCTTTTTCAGCAAAAAACAATTCCAACAACGATTTGATATCCTCATCAGCAGTCAAGGTTTTACCATTCAAGGCGTTTTGCAAAGAACGAAACGAATGGTAATCTGATGGTGCCAGGTCTGGCGAATATGGTGGATGTGGTAACACATCCCATCCAAGCTGCAACAATTTTTCACGAGTGACCAAACTTGTACGTGGTCTAGCGTTATCGTGGTGAAACACAACACCCTTGCGATTCACCAATTCTCGACGTTTCTGTTTGATGGCAATCCAGTTGACGACAGTATACGTCTGAATGAATGGTTTGATTCCTTGCAAGCAGCTCAAAATACACGATACCTTTAAAGTCCCACCAGACTGACAGCATAATCTTTCTTTGGTGAATATCTGCTTTTCAAGTGCTTTCAGCAGGTTCATCACGCTTGCTCCACCATCTTTTTCGTTTGACGTTGTTGTAGACGATCCATTTTTCGTCTCCTGTTATCATACGTTTCAAAAACGGATCATTTTCCTCACGTTTCAAAAGAGAATCGCAGATGTCAATACGCTTAGTGAGATGAATTTCTTTGAGCTCATGTGCTACCCAAATATCGAGCTTACTAATGTATCCAAGTAGTTTTAAATGCTTTTCAACACTCGATTTCGATACGTTAAGATTCTCAGCAATCTCTCGTGTCGTTAAACGCCGATTGGAATCGATCAGTGCCTTTAGTTTGTCATCATCAATTTCGATTGGCCTTCCTGAGCGTGGTGCATCTTTCACATTAAAATCTCCAGATCGAAATTTAGTAAACGAATTTTGACACTGCCGCAGTTTTAAAGCATCTTCGCCATATACATCAGATAACTTTTTATGAGCTTGCACGGCGTTTTTCCCTTTTCGGAAGTAATAAAAGAAAATATGAGGAAAATGTTCTTTTTGATTTTCCATTTTGAAATGGACGGCAAAGAAACAATTGTTAACGAAATCGTGTACTTTCTTTTTGTAAAACAGGCTTGAACTGTGAGTTGTTAACCTACATAATGAATTTGCGGTTTAGAGTGAAGTTAGTTACATTTCAAGACATGTATGTCTATGTATTGGAAAAAAACGCAATTACTTTTTGGCCAACCCAATATATATTAATATAATATATAATATATAATATATATAATATTGGGTTGGCCAAAAAGTAATTGCGTTTTTTTTATATAAATAAAAGGCGAATTTTTCATGGGAAACAAAAACTTTATTAAACAATACATTGTCCATTTTGTTTGATTATCTTTTGTCATTTTTCAGGCAACTTCATGATTCCGCGCTCAAAAAAGTTCTTATCTTTTTCAGCAAAAAACAATTCCAACAACGATTTGATATCCTCATCAGCAGTCAAGGTTTTACCATTCAAGGCGTTTTGCAAAGAACGAAACGAATGGTAATCTGATGGTGCCAGGTCTGGCGAATATGGTGGATGTGGTAGCACATCCCATCCAAGCTGCAACAATTTTTCACGAGTGACCAAACTTGTACGTGGTCTAGCGTTATCATGGTGAAACACAACACCCTTGCGATTCACCAATTCTCGACGTTTCTGTTTGATGGCAATCCAGTTGACGACAGTATACGTCTGAATGAATGGTTTGATTCCTTGCAAGCAGCTCAAAATACACGATACCTTTAAAGTCCCACCAGACTGACAGCATAATCTTTCTTTGGTGAATATCTGCTTTTCAAGTGCTTTCAGCAGGTTCATCACGCTTGCTCCACCATCTTTTTCGTTTGACGTTGTTGTAGACGATCCATTTTTCGTCTCCTGTTATCATACGTTTCAAAAACGGATCATTTTCCTCACGTTTCAAAAGAGAATCGCAGATGTCAATACGCTTAGTGAGATGAATTTCTTTCAGCTCATGTGGTACCCAAATATCGAGCTTACTAATGTATCCAAGTAGTTTTAAATGGTTTTCAACACTCGATTTCGATATGTTAAGATTCTCAGCAATCTCTCGTGTCGTTAAACGCCGATTCGAATCGATCAGTGCCTTTAGTTTGTCATCATCAATTTCGATTGGCCTTCCTGAGCGTGGTGCATCTTTCACATTAAAATCTCCAGATCGAAATTTAGTAAACGAATTTTGACACTGCCGCAGTTTTAAAGCATCTTCGCCATATACATCAGATAACTTTTTATGAGCTTGCACGGCGTTGTTCCCTTTTCGGAAGTAATAAAAGAAAATATGAGGAAAATGTTCTTTTTGATTTTCCATTTTGAAATCGACGGCAAAGAAACAATTGTTAACGAAATCGTGTACTTTCTTTTTGTAAAACAAGCTTGAACTGTGAGTTGTTAACCTACATAATGAATTTGCGGTTTAGAGTGAAGTTAGTTACATTTCAAGACATGTATGTCTATGTATTGGAAAAAAACGCAATTACTTTTTGGCCAACCCAATATAAGAGAAGTATACAATTCCTCAGAAGACAGAAGACACATGAAAATATCAAGATATATTAATATCTTCATTCGTAATTTTTGAAATCCTTTTCAAATATTTGTTTTTAATCCGAGGATCTCTCTGCTATGTATAGAAAAATGCATTTTACATTAAAAATGGGAATGGAGGGCAATCCGTATGTTTATAATCTCGGAATTTGGCCTTATCGATCTCAAACCCTCAAATTAGGAATGCATAGCAACATCGTTTCCTTACCTCCCAAGAATTTATCGGAATGATGATCGAAGCGATAGCTCCACCGTGGCATCAACTGAATGTGAACGTGAATGCACAGTATCTTGACACCGTTAGATGCATATATGTGCGTACAATGTACGAGACAATGCGACAATAATAGCGCTAATAAATAGGACACATACAGGCTAACAATATAAAAAAATGATCGTCATTTTTACTACAGTGCTATCATAATGACGTCACTGTTGACGAACGCGCTTATCGTCCGCCGGGCCTCGACGGGTAATATTGCACCCCCGAAATCATAACGGGGTGAGTGGCAGATGACTGTGCATTCTCTAACGACAATCAATCGAACACCGATACAAGAAGGAGAGAAAGAGAGAATGAACGAGGAAAACCAGATGATAAACGCGTGACATATCGGGCCCTTAAGAAGGGGTGGGCCCCGCAGAACATGTTCCCCATACAACTACATCTTCCCGGTCCACGTCGCGAGTGCGAGCTAACTCCCGCGCGCGTCCGACACGACCGCGAGTTGCCGACTGTCGTTTTATTCGGTATGCACGCCACCCCCGAGGTGTACTCCCACCATCGCCGATGCAGAGGGTTGGGATGTATGTACCTGGCTGCAGTGCAGTGCCGTAACTGCAAGACAGAAGAATCGGATGAGACGAGGAGGGTAAACGGATCCCGTTTAGGGTTGGCGAAACACGCGTTCTGCATCGTCGTGTTTGAAGAAGAGAAAAGAGAAAGAGAAGGAAGGGAGAAAAAGCGAAAGAGGGTGGGCTAGCCGCAATGCAGCACGCGCAGACGTTCTCGGGGCGCGCTCCGGTATCCCTGAATTCGTATAATCCGAAGATACCGACGTCGCGACGCGAACAACCGACACCGATTTTCTGCAAGCGAAATTTACGCAATTAGTATTCATCAGTGGCGATTAAGTGTTCATTCCTGTCTTTCACCTATTTTCTTTAGTGTCAGTTAAGTTATGGCCCCGTATACATACGTATACGTACTACCCTATGCGCGCAATTTATTCAGGTATATTGGGGTAATTTGACATTTTGTTGAACATTTATATGCGCGCAAGCGAACTTTGCGACTCAAACATTATTATGCTCATTCCTGTTTTGGGAAACTTCCTGGAGTGTAACGATGTCACACTGCGAAGCTAAAGATGAGAATTTACGATTGTGAAGATATATGAGGCCGGAGGGAACGCAAAGTGCATACATGGTGCTACTACGAGGGAGGTTCTTGAGTATGTGGAATTATAAGAGAGCGAGAAAGAAAGTAAACAGAAAAAGATCTAATTTACTATCTTTTTAAAAACAATTTATTGTTTATTTATTAAATATATTGCTTTCATGGTACATATTATACAGGGTGTCCCGGGTTTTAACCGACAAACTGCGGGAGCATATTCTACTAGTGGAAATAAGAAAAAATTCTTATATCGAGTTTGCTTAGAAATGCTTTATTACAAAGTTATAAACCAATATTGAAAAGAAATATGAGATAAGTAACAACGGATTTTTTCACAAAAATAAAAATTATCTACGCAATGATTTAGTGACGCATTTCAAAATGTTGTCCTTGCGCATCGATACAAGCTAGACACCGACGTAGTACAGAATTTGTTACGGTACGACATTCCTGAAAATTTTGTTGCATCTCAGTAACTGAATTAGTAATTCGTTGCTTTAAATCTATCTGGTGCTCTCCTGTTAGGAAATCTACGTTGATACTCTCGTACGGCAGCTCGTGCATTTCCGTCACAGAATCCGTACACGAAATGAATATCGGTGTATTCCTCGTTTGAAAACACTTTTGGCATTCTGATAGTAATTGCTAGTTGACACGACGATTGAAATCTAACGGCTACTGTTGTGAAAGTAACAATCATACTGAATCGTTTCAACATAGTGAACATGAATACACGTGAATACACGTAACATAAACATCTTCGACCTTGCAAATTCTGCACTATGTTCCGTTGTTACTTATCTCATATTTCTTTTCAATATTGGTTTATAACTTTGTAATAAAGCATTTCTAAGCAAACTCGATATAAGAATTTTTTCTTATTTCCACTAGTAGAATATGCTCCCGCAGTTTGTCGGTTAAAACCCGGGACACCCTGTATACAGAGTGTTTCCTCTAACTGTAGCACTTAGAATATCTCTGCTTCCTTTGATGACATGAAAAAAGTCAAAGGACGAAAATTGTTCGATTCAAAGAGACTAGTACTCTGGTACGAAAATTATTTTTTTTAATGTGACCTTTCACAAGATATCAAGGTCATGAACATTTTTTTAAATAAGATGGTATATTTTCCTTAGCGAAATGATGTAGCTTGTAAAAAAACAAATTCAACCATACAGAATATGTTGACCTTCATTTGCACGGAACATACTCAACGAATCATTTCCTGATCGCTGGATTGGACGTGGTGGAAGAATTTCTTGGCCGGCTCGATCACCAGATCTTACGCCTCTTGATTTTTATTTATGGGCAACTTTAAAAAATAAAGTTTACAGTACAGAAGTAATCTCGCTTGAAGATTTAAAGCAACGAATTACTAATTCAGTCACTGAGATGCAACAAAATTTTCAGGAATGTCGTACCGTAACAAATTCTGTACTACGTCGGTGTCTAGCTTGTATCGATGCGCAAGGACAACATTTTGAAATGCGTCACTAAATCATTGCGTAGATAATTTTTATTTTTGTGAAAAATATCCGTTGTTACTTATCTCATATTTCTTTTCAATATTGGTTTATAACTTTGTAATGAAGCATTTCTAAGGAAACTCGATATAAGAATTTTTTCTTATTTCCACTAGTAGAATATGCTCCCGCAGTTTGTCGGTTAAAACCCGGGACACCCTGTATATTGCGAAATTTAACGCAACATTTCCGATGTTTCTACACATCGAACACACAAAATGATACAATTTATATGCGCTTTATAATTGAACAATTTGAGTCAAATCAATCTTCGACAAAAGATTTCAATGAAAACAACTATTTTTATCTTCATTGTGCAAGAGTAATAAACTGCCCGAAATAACTACAGATTTGGACCACAACGCATCACGGTTTTCGAGCACAACAGTAAATATGCTATGTAATCTCGTCGCGTATAATATCTCATAATCCCGGATTATTTCTTTAAATCGCAACAAATCAAGCTTTCTCGCGTAAATCTCCAAATTTTTAGTTTATACTCTAAGATCGTTCTTTTAAACTTTAATTTCGAGTCGTTCTCGATGTATCAAATAACAATGTGAAATGTGGCAAATCGAAAGTAAAATAATCGGAAGCAACTTGTGGATAATGAGCTGTTTACGTGCGATAATGTCATCGTCTTGTAACATTTTAACGTAATGTTATTCGAAAAGTATCACGTGTGTTGCGCGATATTATGTAAATCGCTTTTTCATATTATGACGTAATATGATAAAGTTGTTTGCCAAATTGCCACACATAGTTCATCGAATCAGTCAGAGATACGTCATTACGTTCACTCGATTACAAGTATGAAAATAAGTTTACAGAATTCCTCGTTCACAGATATTGCCGTAAGTGTATTTCACGTTTCCTGGAACCACAATACAAAAATTGTTATAACATAGAGGATAAGTTAAACGAGAATAATAAACTTGGTTGCATTATATTGCACTGTACTGTTTTCTTAATCATTTAATGCACAGTTGGTTGAAACGGTATTAATAAAAAATACAATTAAAGAGACACGCATATTAAAGAGATAAAAATAACAAATGTACTTCTGTCGCTCTTATGGATACTTATTAACCGAACGTTAAGTCGATTGGAACACCTTGAGATCGGAGGAAGTGACATATATTGGGTCGTCCGGAAAGTTCGTGCCGATTTTTAATAGATGGCGTTGGAACATGTCTGAATATATCAATGTTATTGAAAACATACGATGTATATACATATGCTTAAAGGTGACATTTCAACGCATCTTTAGGAAAAAAGTTGTTTCAGATAAATTGATTCGTGTCAGTTTTGTACTCTTTTGAAGATGGAAGAAAACAAAGAACATTTTAGACACTTGATGCTTTTCTATTACCGGAAAGACAAAAATGCCTCACAAGCAACAAATTCGATATGTTCTGTTTACGGAGAAGGCGCTTTAGCTGAAAGAACCGTACGTAAGTGGTTCGCTAAGTTTAGAGCTGGTGATTTTAACCTTAAAGACCAAGAACGCTCGAGCAGACCCTCTACTACTGATGATGACCAAATCAAGACACTGATCGAGAATAACCC